>NC_045957.1:25749940-25981570 GCF_010909765.2 Amblyraja radiata | reverse complement strand
AGAAGGTGAAACATTATGGGAGAGAGAGAAAACATGAGATGGGGAACATGTGTTAGGAGAGAAAGTGGGAGCATGGGAGAAGCTGAGACGGAGTGAGAGGGAGAATGTGAGCGATAGAGAGTGTGGAAGAAATCAGAAATGGAAGCCAGACGCACAACGTGAAAAATATGCAGGGGGTTGAAAGGGAGAGGGAGTGGGAGACAGGGACAGGACGACATGAGAGGGGGAACGTGTATAAGGGAGAGCTTCTGGGTTTCTGTGAGAGATAGAAGGTGAAAGCGTGTGAGAGGAAGAATATGTGTGAGAGTGTGAGGAAGACGCAAGAGACTATGTGCGTGAGAAAGGCAATGGGAGTGGCAGAATGTATGAGAGATGGAGAGCAGTGCAGTCGGAACAGGCCCTTCGGCCCACGCTATCTGTGCTGAACATGATACCAACTAATCTCCTCATATCCATGTGCCTATCCAAAAGCCTCTTCAAATGATTACATTTAGACCTCACGCTGCCTCGGCAAGGCCAGCAGCACAATCAAGGACGATTGTGGCCACTCCTTCTTCTCCCCTCTCCCATCAGACAAAAGGTGCTAAAATGCACACCTACAGATTCAGGGACAGTTTCTTCCCAGCTGATATCAGGCAACTGAAGCATCCTACCACAACCAGAGAGCAGAGCTGAACTAATATCTACCTCATTGATGTCCCTCGGACTATCCTTGACTGGACTTTGCTGACCTGACCTTGCACTAAACGTTATTCCCTTATCATGTATCTGTACACTGTAAACAGATTGATTGTAATCATGTGGGTACGCAAAAATGCTGGAGAAACTCAGCGGGTGCAGCAGCATCTATGTATTGTCTTTCTGCTGAATGGTTGGCACACAACAAAAAGCTTTTCACTTACAGAGAAAGTTTGAACATTACAGAGAAAGGTTGAACAAGTTAGGGCTTTATTCTTTGGAGCACAGAAGGTTAAGGGGGGACTTGATAGAGGTTTTTAAAATAATGAGAGGGATAGACAGAGTTGACGTGGAAAAGCTTTTCCCACTGAGAGTAGGAAAGATTCAAACAAGGGGACATGACTTGAGAATTAAGGGACTGAAGTTTAGGGGTAACATGAGGGGGAACTTCTTTACTCAGAGAGTGGTAGCTGTGTGGAATGAGCTTCCAGTGAAGGTGGTGGAGGCTTTTATCATTTAAAAATAAATTGGATAGTTATATGGATGGGAAAGGAATGGAGGGTTATGGTCTGAGCGCAGGTATATGGGACTAGGGGAGATTATGTGTTCGGCACGGACTAGAAGGGTCGAGATGGCCTGTTTCCGTGCTGTAATTGTTATATGGTTATATTATATGGTTATACCTCAGTACACATGACAATAAACTGAACTGAACTAAATGCCACTGTCGTATCTGCCTCCACCATCACCTCTGGTAGAGGTTGTGCGAGCTATTTCTCTATTCAAGTAATCACTGATGATTGTTTTAAGGTAACTTCCGCACCATCAAGGATATATTCCTGTTAAATTTAGTTTAAAGTTGCAGCAAGGAAATGGGCCCTTTGGTCCATCGACTCCATGCTGACCACCAATCACACGTTCACATAAGTTGTATGTTATCCCACTTTCTCATCCACTCCCTCCACGCTAGAGGCAATTTACAGAGGCTGATTAACCTACAAACCCGCACGTCTTTGGGGTGTTGGAGGAAACCGGAGCACCCGGAGAAAACCCACGCATCACAGGGAGAACGTGCAAACTCCACACACAGAGTTCATCCGAGGTCAGGATCGAACCCGGGTCTCTGGCGTTGTGAGGCAGCAGCTCTACCCGCTGCACCACTGTGAAAGATCAACGACCTGAAACATTAACTCAGTTTCTCTCGCCACAGATGCTGCCTGACCAGCTGAGTATGTGAGAAGAGAGAGAGAGGGAGGGGGGGAGAGGGAGAGGGAGAAAATGAGAGAGGGAGAGGAGAGAGTGAGAGAAAAAAGACAATGGGAGAGAATGGGAGGCGTATAGGAGAGCGAGAGACAGGAAGGAAAACAGAGGGCGAGCAAAGAAAGCGGAGGGAAAGGTATAATTGGAGATAGTGGGATGATTAGAGAAGGGGAAAAGAGAGATGGAGAGATGGGATAGAGAGAGAGAAAAAGAAAGGGAGTGATAGAAAGAAAAAGGGAGAGAGGAGGGAGGGGAGGAAGAGGGAGAGTGAGGAGAGAGAAACAGGGGAAAGAGAGAGGGAGAGGGAGAGGGAGAGGGAGAGAGAGAGGGAGAGGGAGAGGGAGAGGGAGAGGGAGAGGGAGAGGGAGAGGGAGAGGGAGAGGGAGAGGGAGAGGGAGAGGGAGAGGGAGAGGGAGAGGGAGAGGGAGAGGGAGAGGGAGAGGGAGAGGGAGAGGGAGAGGGAGAGGGAGAGGGAGAGGGAGAGGGAGAGGGAGAGGGAGAGGGTTCCTGACTATGGGTGCTGTCTGCATGGACTTTGTACATTCTTCCCGTGACCACGTGGGTTTTCCCGCGAAAGCTTCAGTTTCCTACCACACTCCAAAGATGTACAAGTTTGTAGGTTCATTCGCTTGGTATAAGTGTAAATTGTCCCCAGTGAGTGTAGGATAGTGTTAGTGTGCGGGGATTGCTGGTCGGTGGGCCGCAGGGCCTGGTTCCACGCTGTAACTCGAAAGTAAACTAAACTAAAGTCACACGAAGGGCGATGGAAGATTGGAGCTGCTTCTCCCACGGACGGTTGGTAATTGGGCCAGCCCCATGATAGTTGAGCGGCTCTATATTAGCCGGCGTGGTGAGGGTCAGGCAGCCGATGTCAGCCGAGCGGGCTGGAGCTGCCGCAGCCATGATCTAATGAACATACTGCAGGACACGAGCTTGCCACTCACAATCCCGGCTCCAACTTTTAATTCCAAGCTTGTAAGCTTGTGTTGTTTGCTGGCCTGATCCGGTACAAGAGGCAGTCTGAGTGCTTCCTGCCGGTAACAAACGTCCGGCTGCAGCCAGGGTTATTAAAAGGGATCTGACGGGAGGTGAAGCTGTCAGAAATAACTCAACGGGTTGACATTAAAGTGGCTTTTCGAACGTTGGCCTTCCGGTGTTTGCAAATAGTTTGCTCGATTGTTAGGACACAAACTTGTCCAAATGGAGCGGCTGAAACTCAAGCTGTGGGTCTGTACCTGGGCCAAGTTTTGCCGTGTCATGTGTGTCGGAAAAAGCTGCAGATGCTGGTTTATACCGAAGATGGACACAAAGTGCTGGAATAACTCAGCGGGTCAGGCAGCATCTCTGGAGAGAAGGAATAGGTCATATTTTGGATTGGAACTCTTCTTCAGACTGAAAATAAACTGGAGGTGAGATGAGGCCAGAACAAATCAGGGCTGGCAGCAGATGAGCTCAGGAAGGTTGGAGCCCACAATGACTCATTGTTGGCTGGGAAGTGATGAAATACGAGGGAAAGGTCCACATTGAGGTATGTTGGGAGATTGGGATTAGATGGTCATAGTCGTATAGCACAGAAACAGGCCATTCAGCCCAACACGTCCATGCCGGCCAAGATGTCACATCTAAGCTAGTCCCATGTGCTAACCTGCCCAACCTCTCCGTTTATCTCTCTATTAGTATGACACCGTGGTGCAGCAGTAGACCCAGGACCAATCCTGCCTGTTTGGAGTTTGCACGTTCTCCCCATGACCTGAGTGGGTTTACTCCGGGTGCTCCGGTTTCCTCCCACACTCCAAAGATGTACAGGTTTGTAGGCTAATTGTCTTGGTAAAATTGTAACTTGACCCTAATGTGTAGGATAGAGCTAATGCAGGGGGTGATTGCTGGTCGGTGTGGACTCAGTGGGCCAAACCCAGTTTCCTCGCTGTTTTTCGAAACTAAACTATAGAACATAGAACAGCATAGCTTAAGAACAGGCCCTTCGGCCCACAATGTCTGCGCCAAATATGATGCCAAGACTATCTATTATCAAATCCACCCCACATTCCCACTTACTCCTCCCAGAGTCCACCATTCACCCTCATATTTGGGGAAATTTACAGTGGCCATTTTGGGACGTGGGAGGAAACCAGAGCAAGCTGGATTAACCCACAGGGTTAAAGGGAGAAACGTGCAAACTCCACACAGACAGCGCCAGAGGTCACGATCGAACCCGGGTCTCTGTCGCTGTGAGGCAGCGGCTCTGCCAGCTGCACCAGCGTGCCGCCCCCTCTGGCCCCACAACCCTGCGCTAAGTGCTGCCGTTTTACACGCTGCTGTCCTCGATCGCAGGTTCAGATGTGAGTTCAAATCCTGCCATGGCAGCCGGGGACTTAAAATTCAAATAATTAAATGAAATGGAAAAAAGCTAAAGGTAAGCACATCTGGTTCATTAATCCCCTTCAGGCAGCTGGCCTGACCTGGCCTGGCCTGGCCTGCCCTGCCTTTGACTCTTCTCCACCCACACAGTTGGCTACAAGCTGATCCACGTTTCCGGGATGCCGCTATTTCCGGTGGCATCCACATCCGATAAACAATGCATCAAGAAAATTGACCATTCCACTAAAGCGATTGCTTCCCTAAGCCTCCAGAGAGGGGCGGCACGGTGGCGCAGCGGGTATAGCTGCTGCTTCACAGTGTTAGAGACCCGGGTTCGATCCTGACCTCGGGTGCTGCCTGTAGGGAATTTGTATGTGTTGCCTGTGACCCTGTGGGTTTTCTCCGGGTGCTCTGGTTTCCTTCCACAATCCAAAGATTCGCCGGTTAATTGGCATCTGTAAATTGACCCCAGTGTGAAGGGAGTGGACAGGTGATCAATGGTTTGTGTGCAGTCGGTGGGCCAAAGGGCCTGTTTCCTTGTTGTATTATTAAATGCAAAAATAAACTCTCTTTCTAGCCCTCTTTTTCTTTTGTTCCCATGTTCGTTCTCTCTATCTCCCCCTCTCTCGTTCCCTCTGTCCCTCTCACTTTCTCACATTGTCTCTCTATCATTGACATTCACTCTCGCCTTTTCACATTCACTCTCACATTCTCATTCTCTCTCTTCCAATCTTTCTCATTCTCAATTTTTCCTCTCATCTTTTCACAGTGGGAGGAAACCGGAGCTCCAGGAGGAAACCACGCGCTCACAGGGAGAACGTGGAAAAACTCCACACAGAGTCAGCACACCCATGGTTAGAATCGCACCCAGGTCTCTGGCGCTGTAAAGATTCAGGAACAGTTTCTTCCCTGCTGTTATCAAGCAGCTGAACCGTCCTCTCACCAACTAGAGAGCGGTCCTGACCTACTATCTACCTCATTGGAGACCCTCGGACTATCTTTAATCAGACTTTACCTTGCACAGTGTTATTCCCTTTATCCTGTATCTGTACAGGATCAGTGAATGGCTCGATTAGTATTATTCGACTATAATGGCTCGATTGTAGTCTTTCTGCTGATTGGATAGCATGCAACAGAAAAACATTTCACTGTACCTCGGTACACGTAACAATAAACGAAACTAATGAACTATGTACCGTAATGTGAGGCTCATTTTCTCCATATATAAAGGCATCAGATAAACACAATACACGTTGTTATGTAGTTTCCAGGACTTTGCGCATGGACTATTGACCAAAGGGAAAATATTTGTTCTGCTCTGTTCCTGTTCCGGCGTATCGGTTTATGTTTGGCCTCTCACATCCGCGGACATGGGGTTATGTCCTGCCCACCGTGCTCAGTGCTGCCCCCTCTTGGCCTCCCACCTTAGCCCATGACCTCTCCCACCTGTTGAACAATGAGATGGCATTTGGACTGCATCCTGTGCGTTGGAACAGCTGAACAGAGAGCCTGCCAAGTCTATTCAGCACCCACAGCTCGAGGCCACGGGGTGGGGCCCACCGAGCGAGAGAACGATTTTACAGCTAGTCATAGAGTGATACAGTGTGGAAACAGGCCCTTCGGCCCAACTTGCCCACACCGGCCAACATGTCCCAACAACACTAGTTCTACCTGCATGCGCTTGGTCCATATCCCTCCAAACCTGTCCTATCCATGTACCTGTCGAACTGTTTCTTAAACAATGGGATAGTCCCAGCCTCTACTACCTCCTCTGGCAGCTTGTTCCAGACACCCACCACCCTTTGTGTGAAAAAGTTACCCCTCGGATTCCTATTAAATCTTTTCCCCTTCACCTTGAGCCTATGTCCTCGGGTCCTCGATTCCCTTACTCTGGGCAAGAGACATCTACCTGATCTATTCCCCTCATGATTTTATACACACTTCTGGCAGTGAGTAGGTAGGAACTGGAGGAAGCCCAAGGGCAAAGAGGTTTAAAGATGCTGTGGTGGAGAGAAGGAAAAGTCTGCTTTGGTTAAAGCCAAGGGGAGAGAACGGCCATAGTAACAATGGTGCAAGGCTGCAGGGCAATGCACAAGTTTAGTTTAGTTTAGAGATACAGCATGGAAACAGGCCCTTCGGCCCACTGAGTCTGCGCCGACCAGCGATCACCCCGTACACCAGTTCTATCCTGCACTCAAGGGACAATTCACTGCCTGCACGTCTTTGGGGTGTGGGAGGAAACCGGAGCACCCGGAGGAAATCCACATGGTCAGAGGGTAAACTTGCAAACTCCATATAGACAGCAGCCCTAGTAAGGATCAAACCCGGGTCTCTGGCGCTGTAAGGCAGCAACTCTACCATTAGCGGCTGTGCAGCTCAAGTTGAGAAACAGAGCAACACAAAGTAATGGAGTACCCGTGCTCAAGCCGCCAAGGCCCACTTGAAATCCCCGTTGCTAACTCCTCTTCCCATTCCCATACTGACCTTGCTGTCCTGGGCCTCCTCCATTGCTAGTGAGGCCACATACACTATGGGAACAGCACCTCATAAACGCCTTGGGTAGCTTGGGCGTCACATTGGAGCAGAGGTAAATGTTGCTGCCTTACAGCGCCAGAGAACTGGGTTCGATCCTGACTACTGCTGCTGTCTGGACGTAGTTTGTACGTTCTCCCTGTGGGTTTTCTCCGGGTGTTCTAGTTTCCTCCCACAGTCCAAAGATGTGCAGGTTTGTAGGTTAATTGGCTTCTGTAAACTGTCCCTAGCGCGTAGGATAGAACTGGTGTATGGGTGATCGCTGGTCAGCGCAGACTTGGTGGGCCACAGGTAGTTGAGTCACGTACTATCACAACAATTAAGAAACATTTGGACAGGTACAGGGATCTGGGCCAAACGCAGGTAGGTGGTGTGGGCAAGTTGTGCCTGGTTCCAGGCTGTATGACTCTATAACTAGTGTGTTTTGATGCAGCAGCTCGAGGGGCCGTAGGGCCTGTTCCTGTGCTGCGTGACTGTATGACTTCATGACTCTGGTCACAATCCAGTCATTTCACAGCTGTCAAAGTCCTGGAGCAGGAGGTGAGAAACCATCAGCTGACAACATGCCAGCATTCCAGCAGCATTCCTCCCAGCGGACCCAACTTCCGCCCATGTTGCTGACAATCACTCGGAGTGACAACCGGACACAGACCTCGCTTGCTGCTCAGCTCCGCACCAGCGTTGGGAATTCTGTTCCATTCCAAGCTCGGTACTTCGAGGGCCGTTCCTATTTGGGAACCGGGAAGCAAATTCTGGCTCCTCATTTCAACATGCAACCCATCAATCACAAATCAGTCAAAGCACAGTGGCCCAGCAGTCGAGTTACTGCGTCACAGCGTCAATGACCCGCGTTCCATACGGACTACGTGTGCTGTCTGTACCTTCTCCCTGTGACTGCGTGGATTATCCTGGGTGCTCTGGTTTCTTCCCACACTCCAAAGACATACCGATTTGTAGGTTAGTTGGCTTCGGTAAAAATTGTAAATTGTCCCTAGTGTGTAGGATAGTGCCAGCATACACTGTGTCAGCTGGTGTGCACGCTCTCGGTGGGTCGAAGGGCCTGTTTCCAAAACGCATCTTAAACTAAACTAAACGTATTCCACCCCAGTCATTCCTTCTTCTCCTTGCTCCCATCCAGCAGATGACAGGGGCTTGAAATCGTGCATGGCCAGACTCTGTTTTTATTTCAGATTGTCAGCATCTGCGGCTTGCCGATGACCAGACTCAGGAACAGCTTCTGTTATCCGGAACGTTCTTCCATGAGCTGGGGCACTGTCCGATTCACCATCCCCCATTGCGGACATTGGATTTTCTCTCTGGAACTGATGCACTGCAATGCTGAGAACTATATTCTGCACCCTGTATCTTCCCCTTTGCTCTACCTATTATACTTGAGTTTGACTTGATTGGATTGATGTATGGTATTACCTGATCTGAATGGATAGCATGCGAAACAAAGCTTTTCACTGTACCTCGGTACACATGATAATTATAAACCTAAACCTAAACACATATTAGCAGCAGCAATGTGCCATTTGGCCCATCGAACCTGCTCTGCTGTTCAAAGAGAACATATTCATAACAGTGTGGATTCTTGCCCACACCGACCAACATGTCCCATCTGCATTAGTCCCGCCTGCCTGCGTTTGGCCCATATCCCTATAAACATGTCCTGTCCATGTACCTGTCTCAATGTTTCTTAAACATTGTTATAGTACCTGCCTCAACTACCTCATCTGGCAGCACGTTCTATATACCCACCCCCCTTTGTGTAAAAAAGTTGCCCCTTGGGTTTGTATTAAATCTTTGCCCCGTCACCTTAAACCTATGCCCTCTGGTTCTGGATTCCCCAACTCTGGCCAAGAGACACTGTGCATCTACCTGATCTATTCCTCTCATGATTTTGTTCATCTATATTAAGATCACTCCTCATCCTTCTGCGCTCCAAGGATTAAAGTCCTAGCCTGTTCAGCCTCTCCCTAAAGCTCTGGCCCGCGAGTTCTGGCAACATCCTCATGTCATAAAACATGTCTAAACCGATTGTAAATTCAACTTCCTTTTGACACCTATCCTGGGCACACTTCTTCCTCGTTTGCCAAGATCTCCCCCATATCTACTGCAAAACTCTTCAGGAACTCTCTTCTTCAAAGAGTCATGGGAGCAGGGTTCCAAGGACTAACGGCCCCTTGGGAGAAAGAAGGTGACCATGCCTATCTTTAATGGATTATTCCTTATCTTTAAACAATAACCTCTACATTCTCCCATAAGCAGGAACATCCTCACCGTATCATTCCTATCAAGACCCATCAGGGATTTTAATCAGTCGAAACAAGGAACTGCAGATGCTGGTTTACACAAAAGGATGCAAAATGCTGGAATAACTCAGGAGGTCAGGCAGCATCTCTGGAGAACATGGATGGGCGACGTTTCGGGTCGGGACCCTTCTCCAGACTGATTGTAAGCGGGTGGGGGGAAAGCTGTGAGAGGGGGGGGGGCAGGACAACACGTGGTAGGTAATATGTGAACTGGGGCGGGGGGGGGGTTGATAGGCAGATGGTTGGAGTAAAGGCCGGCGACTAAAACAGAAGGTGTGAGACAGAAGGATTGAAGAGTTGTAACTTATGAAGCTGGAGCAAGGAATGTGGGTGGAGGGGAGAAATAGATGTGAGTCTAGGTGGACACAGGGGTGGGGTAAGGGAGAGGGAGTGGGGTGGGGAAAAGGGAGAGTGGGGGAGAAAAGGGAGGGGGAGGGGGTTGTTAGACATTACCTAAAATTGGAGAATGTAATGTTCACACCGTTGGATTGTGTGCTACCCAAGCGGAACTTGAGGTGCTGTTCCTCCAATTTGCATGTTATTAATCAAACAGGTGTTTGTAGTTGCTATAGAGTCTAAACAGCGTGGAAACAGTCCCCACACCGACCAACATGCCCACCCTGAACAACATGCCCCATCTACACTAGTCCCACCAGCCTGTGTTTGGCCCATATCCCTCTAAACCTGTCCTATCCACGAACCGGCCCAAATCACCCCTCATCCTCCTGCGCTCCAAGGGATAAAGTCCTAGCCTGCCCAACCTCTTCCCTACAGCTCAGGCTCTCGAGTCCTGGCAACATCCCCGCAAATCACCTCTGCACTCTTTCCAGCTTAACAACATCTTTTCTATAACAGGGAGACAAAAACGGAACATAATCATCTAAATGCGGCCTCACCAATGTCTTGTACAATAGCATGCTCACATTTACAACCATTTCAAAAGAACTATTATATCACCTGCTATAGTTGGTGCTGCAGGCAGAAGAGATTAATTTAACATGGTACAATTGTCGGTAGGGATATTACATGGAACAAGATAGTGCAGGAATAAGCTTTTCAACCCACAATGTCCGTGCCGGACAAGATGCTAAGACCATCATGGAAGGAACAAAGGAGGACCCGGCAAGGGGGGCACCACCGTGAGGAGGGGGAGAGCAAAGGGGGGCCTGTAGAGAGGGTACTTTGTAAGTTTGTAAGCGCCCTTTATGGGCAAAGAATCTCACTGTGACGTCACAGGTGACAATAAAGTATTCATACATTCACGTGATCTGCATGCACGTGATCCATATTCCTCCACTCTCCGCATATCCATGTGCCTATCCAAAAGACTTAAACTTCACTATCATATCTGCCTCCACCACCACCACCACCCCCGGCAGCGGGTTGATTGCACTCACCAGCCTCTGTGTAAAAAAACGTGCCACGCACATCTCCTTTAAACTTTACCTCTCTCGTCCCTCTAGTCTTTGACATTTCCATCCTGGGAAATATGTTCCGTCTGCCCATCCCATCTATTGTGGACTGGAGGGCTTGTTCCTGTGTTTAGTTTAGAGATACAGCGTGGAAACAGGCCCTTCGGCCCAGGAGTCCACGCATTAGGAATCATTTACAATTTTTACCGAAGCCAATTAACCTACAAACCTGCACATCTTTGGAGTGTAGGAGGAAACCAGAACCACCCAGAGAAAACCCATGCGGTTGTGGGGAGAACGTCCAAACTCTGTACATACAGCACCCGGAGTCAGGATCTCTGATGCTGTAAGGCAGCAACTCTACCGCTGTGCCACCGTGCCGCTCCTAATCTGTGTGAACTATTTAACGTTCTCACTGATTGTGCATCTTTAAGAGAAAATGGAAAAATAATTTAATTCTCCATATTTTTTTTAAAAAGGAACTAAAGTTAAAAAAAAAAAGCAATGCCACTCTCTTTTTGAACTCTGCAGGTGATTCTGCCCGGAATGTAAAGTTAAATCCCGGAGCGAGAGACGGATGACTCACAGACTTGAGTGCCTGCGACTGAGCTAATCTAACACTCACTTTGCCTTTTGATGTACATGTGGTGATTTTCTCCTTGTTAAATCCATTTGAAAATGTCATTTCACTGCGGCTGAACCACTTCTGTGGTGATTGGTGCAAGAGATTAAGTGTGGATCTTTGTAATAGGGGCAGCTGTCATTCTGAACACTATATATGGCGGCCAACATCCCTTTGCTGCAGTAATTAGCTATCTCCTCCACATTCTGGACTACAGGGCTGGTGCTGGGCTAAAGTGCATCCTACTTATAAATAGAAATAGCCTTTTAAAAAAGAATGCACTTGCTTCAAATAACTTGCAAATTGCACGAGAATTGATGGAGTTTTGTCGGTCGGCAAATCTTTGTTGTTGTCATGGCTGGAAGCCATTTTCTTTTCCCACTGCGTTTGGTGGTTGACAGCTTTCGACAAGGTGAGTCGGTGGGCAGGACCTCGCCCAAAGGCTCGTCGGACAGTGTAACTGGGAGAGAACAGGAGGCGTTGGAATCGAGGAGCAAGGGCCGGTAGGAGGGTGAAGCAGGGTAATGACTCCAGCACCTTCAAGGTCGGCTACAGTAGGCGTTCCCGGGACACAAAAATGGCCGGAGGAGGAGAGGATGGGGACGTCGGTTCACGGGAACTGCTCGAGTAGACTGAGCCAGTAGGCGGACCGGACTTTGAAAATGACGCCAAAACATGGTGGTGTCTGCACGTGCATATGTAAACATAAATTCACTGTGCAGTTGCATATGTGAGAAATAAAGCACTATTGAACCATTGAAGGACCTAGCCTGGTACATAAGATGGTTATGTGAATGGTGCAGACAATTCAGTAAATACACATGCGCTTGGTAAGTGCTTGGAATCCAAGACAAATCCCTTGGCATCCATGATAAATTCAAGGATGGAGCAATAAGGAACTGCAGATGAGTCATGGACCCATATCTCTCTTCCACCTTTCTTCCGCCTACTACAAAGCGTCTGAAAAAGGTCCCAACGTGTTACTCCAGCACTTTGTGTCTTTATATTCAAACCTCAAGGAAAAGAATGGCGAGGGCAGAACTAAGTCACCGCATGTATTGTTGGACATCTGGCTATGTTCATTCTGGGCTATTGTGCTCTCTGCTATGTGTGGTTTAGTCTCCTGGGACTATTTGATGGAGTGTACAATCAAATCATCTATTGAACATAGCAGACAAGTAGAATCATATGGTGACACTTAAGTTTGTTCACCAAATTGATTGAATAATTTCGAGGTCTCACCTGCAATACTGGGGAGGTAGAAGTACATCAAACTAGATGGGGCACTGCACATAGCCCTGGTAAACTCTGATGTTTTCACACACAAACACAGACACACACACAAAATCACGCACACGCAAATGTTCACACACGCATACACAAACATGAACACCCACACACCAACACACAACACACGCACACATGGAAATGCGTGCACACACATGGACACAAGCGCACGTTCACACATAAACACGGACACAGAAGCACTCACAAGCACACACACAAGCATGCACACACACATGCATGCACACAAACACGGACACAGACATGCTTACACAAGCAAACACACAAACATGCATGCACACACACATCACTGACACATGTGCGCACACACAAACCCCTCTTTTCTGCCTCACTTTAGCTGCTGCACATGCGCACAACTAGTGCAGATGATACAATATACACAGAGGATGCTTAAAAGGGATATTCCAAGGCAATATTCTTCAAATTGGACATTATGATCTAAAACCTCAAGATCCCCATATATTACCAAACTGGAGGGGAACTAATATCTCCCCTTGGGGAATTCTCTTGCGCTATTTAGGAAGTTTAACTGAGAACGGTGGAGGGTTGTAAACCAGAGCATCAGGTTTCCAAGGAGGGGCTGGGGGAACTGTTAGGAAGATAGAGTTTACAACAAGTAAGACTGATGGGAAAGACAGGCAGTGAGAGACAGGTTAATGACCAGGTTGAGACTGAAGGGTTGAAGTGTGCTTAAGGGTTATGAAAGGGTTTCCTGCCAGAGATGTTGAGGTTTATGGAGGAGACCAAAGCAAGGGGCACCAAATATGTCCAATACGAAATTCAGGACCTAATGTCTTTACTCAGAGAGAGATAAGAGCATGCATCGCTGCCTCTAGGATAAACTGGAACTAAAGGAGGATCTCACGGTGTTCTAACAGTTGGGCTATGAACTGTTCGACTGAATGACCAGGAGGTCCATGTTGGGAGGTCACACAGAGGGTCTGAGGAGATGGGGCCTTGCTTGCTTTATCAGATGCTAGTGAGGTCACATTTGGAGTATTGTGAGCAGTTTTGGACCCCACATCTGAGGGAGGAAGTACTGGCATTGGAGAGGGTCCAGAGGTTTACGAGAATGATCCTGGGGATGAATGAGTTAACGTATGATGAGCGTTTGAAGCCTCTGGGCCTTTACCCTCTCACTGGAGTAAGGGGGGTGGGGGGGCGGGGGAAACCTCATTGAAATTTACCGAGTTGTGGAAGACCTGGATAGGGTGGATGTGGAGAGGATGTTTACACGAGTGGGAGATTCTACAACTAGTGGACACAGCCTCAGAATAAAAGGATGTGCCTTTTGAAAGGAGATGAAAAGGCATGTCTTTAGCTGGAGGGTGGTGAATCTGCAGAATTCATTGCCACGTATGGCTGTGGAGGCCGTCAATGGATATTTTTAAAGTGGAGTTTGCTAAGTTCTTGATTAGGGTGCTATGGAATCTGGTCGTTCAGTCCAAAGTGTCACCATCCACTATGGGAGATCCTCCTTCAGTTCCAGTTCATCTCGAGGCAGCAAGACTCACGTTCTCACCACCCTCTGGATAAGGATTCATAAGTAGGCTTGATGGGCCGAATGGCCTAATTATGCACAAATGCGTGGCACAGTGGCGCAGCGGTAGAGAGTTGCTGCCTTACAATGCCAGAGACCCAAGTTCGATCTGATTACGGGTGCTGTCTGTACGGAGTTTGTACGTTCTCCCTCTGGTTCTGGTCTGGTTTCCTCCCACATCCCAAAAAACGCACAGGTTTGAATTACTTTCAAAACACAAAGTACTTGTGCTCCAACAACAGGATAAGCACTCAACCTAGAAAACCAAGCCCAATGCCAAAGAGCATCTAAACTACCGATACACTCTTATGCTAAAAGACAATAACTAGCTTGGCTCAATAACTAGATGTTTCCAAATGCGGGAGACTCTACTGCAAAATTTGTGGTAGTGGGGGACTGTGTTTGCGCTCAAAATTATGTTCCTGATGTTGGGGGAGTCCAGAACCAGGGGCCACAGTTTAAGAATAAAGGGTAAGCCATTTAGAACGGAGATGATTAAACACTTTTTCTCACAGAGAGTTGTGAGTCTGTGGAATTCTCTGCCTCAGAGGGTGGTGGAGGCCGGTTCTCTGGATACTTTCAAGAGAGAGCTAGGGCTCTTAAAGATAGCGGAGTCAGGGGATATGGGGAGAAGGCAGGAACGGGGTACTGATTGTGGATGATCAGCCATGATCACATTGAATGGCGGTGCTGGCTCGAAGGGCCGAATGGCCTACTCCTGCACCTATTGTCTATTGTCTATTAACGGCCTTCACAGACTTGTGTGGCAATGAATTCCACAGATTCACCAACCTCTGGCTAAAGAAATTCCTCTTCTTTCTAAAGGTTGTTCTTTTATTCTGAGGCCATGGCCTCTGATTCTAGACTCTCCCACTAGTGGAAATATCCTCTCCACATCCACTCTATCCATGCGTTTCACTGTTTGGTAAGTTTCAAACCTTTTCACATCCACTCTATCCAGGCATTTCACTGTTTAGTAAGTTTCAATGATCGCTGGTCGGCGCGGACTCGGCGGGCTGAAGAGCCTGTTTCCGCGCTGCATCTCTAACGTCTATACGTCTAACGTCTTACGGGAAAGGTATGCCGCCATGTCCCAGTAGAATATGACGTATAGACCCTCCCGCACCTCTCCCGCACCCCCCCCCCCCCTCCTCCCATTCCCCATCCCCAAAATCAAGCTGAGAAGGTGAGGCCTTACCACCAGGTTTCCGATCACCATGACCAGCATGAAGACAAGGATGCACAGGGGTTGGCCAGCCACCTCCATGCAGTCCCACATGGTCTCGATCCATTCGCCGCACAGCACCCGGAAGACGATGAGGAAGGAGTGGAAGAAGTCATTCATGTGCCAGCGGGGGAGCTTGCACTTCGTGGAGAGCTTGCAAACCTGGACTTTGTATTTCTCGCCGAAGAGTTGCATCCCAACCACGGCAAAGATGAAGACGATGATGGCCAGCACCAGGGTCAAGTTGCCCAGGGCTCCCATGGAGTTGCCGATGATCTTGATCAGGGTGTTGAGGGTGGGCCATGATTTTGCCAGCTTGAAGACTCGGAGCTGCAAGGCAGAGAGACCCATGAGACGAGGTCCTAGCCAGGGTACTGCTATTACAAAATGAGCACCTACATTAATTTAGATTAGTTTACAGATACAGCGCGGAAACAAGCACTTCAGCCCACCAAGTGATCCCCATACACTAACACTATCCTACACACTAGGGACATTTTACAATTATACCAAAGCAAATAACCGACAAACCTGCACGTCATTGGAATGTGGGTGGAAACTGGAGCACCCGGAGAAAACCCACCTGGTCACAGGTACAAACTCCGTACAGACAGCACCCGAGGTCAGGATCGAATCCGGCTCTCTGGCGCTGCGAGGCAGCCACTCTACCAGCCACGCTAGTGCTCATGTTTGTGGGTGTTCTTTTTCCACAGATTCATACGTTGATTCATTCAGATTGGGAAAGGTATTCCTCGTTTCGACAGAGTCGAATAGCAAGCTGTGCCCTGTGCTGCAGGGAGGGGGAATGTGCTGACCAGCTGTGGAGGTCAAGCAGTGGTTTAGGGGCGGCACGGTGGCGCAGCGGTATAATCCCACATTCCAAGAAGTGCTGGTTTGTAGGTTAATTGGCTTCGGTAAAGATTGTAAACTATCCCTAGTGTGTCGGATAGTGCTCGTGTACGGGGGGGGTGATCGCTGGTCAACGCGGACTTGGTGGACAGAAGGACCCATTTCCGCGCTGTATCTCTAAACTAAACTAAGCAGCGGCAAATTTCCATTTGTGTATTGAGATATTGAGATCAGCTGTCTGGTGTTTAGAGAGTTGGAAGAAAGAGGCGACAGAAAGAGGAAATGGCCAGGATGGCTCAAGGAGGAGGAGCCATCTTGGGGAACGACTGCTAACCAGCAGCCGTCCGTTTAATTCTTTTTTTTTTCAGTTTTTAGTTAGTTTTGTTCGTCGTTTTTTCGGAGAAATGGACTTCTTATTGTGGGGGGAAGGAGGTAACCTTACTTCTAGGTCCCTACCTGGTCGGTGAGGCAGCTTTTTCTCCGGGCTGCCCGTCGACCCGTCCTCGTGGCCTACCAGCGGGCTTGGAGCGCCGTTTCCTGGTGGGGACCGCCCAGCACCTCGGCTTCGGTGGCGGCACAGCGCTGGAGCGCCATCGCGGAGCGGAGCGGGCGATGCCTTGCCTGGGTCGCCGCGCTGGATCGATGCGCTGGAGTTCCGGTGAGCTGGACCGCCGAGAGCAACACCTCCGGGCTGCGGGTCTGCGGAGCGGAGCGGGCGGCGCCGACATTAACATCGGGAGCTTGGGAGCCCCAACTCGGTGCGTCCTTGTCGGCTTCGGAAGCCGACAATCCCCTGATAGGAAGCGGCCGTTCCAGGTGGCCCAGCCGCTGTGAGGACTCTCCCGACGCCGGGGCAAGACCACCCGGCTAGAACGGCCAGGAACATCGGGCCTCCGTTGAGGCAACAGCGGTGGCCTTAATAGGCCTGACTTTTGGGAGAACTGGGGTTGGGGACTGGACTTTTGTGCCTTCCCCCACAGTGGTAACCACTGTGGGGGGATGATTTTTCTGTGTGTAAGGTACTTTGTTAGTCTGTGTCCAAGATGGCTGTCGGAAGAGAGAGTGGACGCTGGCACGCTTTAGCTGCCGCTGCTCTCTCTTCACATTGTGTTTTTTTGATTTTGTGTCTTTGGAGCGATTTCTATCTTTAATTTGTGTATTGATGATGTCCTAATTATTTATTTTTCTCCGACTATATGTTTTTTTTTCTCTTCTGTTTAATCTTTGTAAGGTGACCTTGAGATTTGAAAGGCGCCCGAAAATAAAATGTATTATTATTATTAATATAAAGAGAATTTGTGCACACAACTAGGTTTAAACGACATTGTAACGTCAGGGCTAACACCTTCTTACACCCTCCACAAACCTTAACAAATTAAAAACGACACCATTCTATTTAAAACCTATTAATTAGCACCTTCATTCAGGCAACAAACGAGTATATCTTCCTTGGTACACAAAAAAGCTGGAGAAACTCAGCGGGTGCAGCAGCATCTATGGAGCGAAGGAAATAGGCAACGTTTCGGGCCGAAACCCTTCTTCAGAGTATATCTTCCTTCTTTAGCAATCTGATTATTACATCACCCCTGTTTGAGGTCAGGAGACATCCCACAACACTTCACACTAGTCTAGCTGGTCAAAAAAATGACATTGAGCCAAGCAAGAGATATTAAGGTTGGTTTAGTAATAACAATATATTAAGGATGCTCTCAAGTGAAATCCCTTGGAGTGTTGTTAATATGCAGACATTAATCCTCTCGGACATGAACTAATCAGAAAGCTCAAATGTGTTCCCACAGGTGAATGGTAACTATAGATACAGGAACATTTACCTCACTCCCTCTCTCACACACACACACACACTCTCTCTCTCTCTCTGCCCCACACACATACACTCCCTCTCTATTTCTCTCACATACAGTATCTGCCTCACACACACACACCCCCCTCCCCCCCCACCCTCCGTGTCTTCGGTAAAGATTGTAAATTATCCCTAGTGTGTCGGATAGTGCTCGTGTATGGGGGGGTGGTCGCTGGTCAGCGCGGGCTCGGTGGGCAGAAGGACACAGCAATGTCATGTAATTGAAAGTAGTCATGTTTAGTTTTTTTTTTGCATATCCTTTGCATGCAATGACTGCTTGAAGTCTGCGTTTCATGGACATCACCAGTTGCTGGGTGTCTTCTCTGGTGATGCTCTTCCAGGCCTGTATTGCAGCCATCTTTAGCTTATGCTTGTTTAGGGGACTAGTCCCCTTCCATTTTCTCTTCAGCATATAAAAGGCATGCTCAATTGGGTTCAGATCGGGTGATTGACTTGACCACTTAACCATTTTTTACCTTTGAAAAACTCCTTTGTTGCTTTACCGGTATGTTTGGGATCATTGTCTTGCTGTAGAATGAACTGCTGGCCAATGAGTTTTGATGCATTTGTTTGAACTTGAGCAGATAGGATGTGTCTATACACTTCAGAATTCATTATGCTACCATCAGTAGTTGTATCATCAATGAAGATAAGTGAGCCAGTACCTTCAGCAGCCATACATCCCCAGGTCATAACACCCCCACACTGTGTTTCACGGATGATGTGGTATGCTTTGGATCTTTGGGCAGTTCCTTCTCTCCTCCATACTTTGCTCTTGCCATCATTCTGATATAAGTTAATCTTCGTCTCATCTGTCCACAAGACCTTTCTCCAGAACTGTGGTTGCTCTTTTAAGTATTTATTGGCAAACAGTAACCTGGCCATCCTATTTTTGCGGCTAACCAGTGGTTTGCATCTTGCAGTGTAGCCTCTGTATTTCTGTTCATGAAGTCTTCTGCAGACAGTGGTCATTGACAATTCCACACCTGACTCCTGAAGAGTGTTTCTGATCTGTCGGACTGGTGTTTGGGGATTTTTCTTTATTATAGAGAGAATTTGTCTGTCATCAGCTGTGAAGGTCTTCCTTGGCCTGCCAGTCCCTTTGCGATTAGTAAGCTCACCGGTGCTCTCTTTCTTCTTAATGATGTTCCAAACAGTTGATTTTGGTAAGCCTAAGGTTTGGCTGATGTCTCTAACAGTTTTATTCTTGTTTCATAATGGCTTCTTTGACTTTCATTGGCACTACTTTAGTCCTCATGTTGATAAACAGCAATAAAAGTTTCCAAAGGTGATGGAAAGACTGGAGGAAAGACTAGGTGCTGAGAGTTCTCTTATACCTGCATTAAGGAGGCAATTAAGCACACCTGCACAATTACAAACACATGTGAAGCCACGTGTCCCAAACATTATGGTGCCCTGAAATGGGGGGACTATGTATAAACACAGCTGTAACTTCTACATGGTGAAACCAAAATGTATAAAAATGGCCTTTATTAAAATCTGACAATGTACATTTGAACCATTTGTGATTTTTTTTCTGTTACAAATCTCAAATTGTACAGAGGCAAATAAATACATGATGGGTCTTTGTCCCAAACATTATGGAGGGCACTGTACACTCCCTCCCTCTCTCACACACATACACACACACACACACACACACACACTCACATACACACACATTCACATTCTCTACACATACACACCCCCTCTCACATACACACACTTATTCTCTATCTCACACACTCTTTCCTACAGACTCTCAATCGCGTTCTCTCATATGCACACCCTCAGGCACTATCTCTCACACCCAACCCCTCACACTCCGCCTCTCGCACCCTCTTGTTAACTCTCGCTCACACTCCCCCACACATTCTCACTCTCCTCCTCTCACACACACTTCCCCCTCACACAGACTCCTTCTCACATTCCCCCCTCTCACACGCCCCCCCTCTCACACTCCCCCCCTCTCACACTCCCTCCTCCACAATCCTCCTTTCTCACAATCCCCTCACACTCCCCCTTTCATGCACACTCCCCTCCCCCTTTCATAACCCTCCTTTCACACTCTCCCCTCTCACACTCCCCCTTTCACACACTCCCTCTCACACTCCGTCCCCCACAATCCCTCTCTTTCCCCCTCTTACACTCTCACCCTCACACTCCCTATCTATCACACTATCACGCACACTCTCACTTTCACACTCCCTCTCTCTCACTTTCACACTCCCTCTCTCACTTTCATTCTCCCTCTCTCTCACTTTCATTCTCCCTCTCTCTCACTTTCATTCTCCCTCTCTCTCACTTTCACACTCCCTCTCTCTCACACTCTCACTTTCATTCTCTCTCTCACTCACACTCTCTCTCACACACCTCCTCTCTCTCACTTTCATTCTCCCTCTCTCTCACTTTCACACTCCCTCTCTCTCACTTTCACACTCCCTCTCTCACTTTCATTCTCCCTCTCTCTCACTTTCACGCTCCCTCTCTCACACTATCACGCACACTCTCACATTCACACTCCCTCTCTCTCACTTTCACACCCCCTCTCTCACTTTCACACTCCCTCTCTCTCACTTTCACACTCCCTCTCTCTCACTTTCACACTCCCTCTCTCTCACTTTCACACTCCCTCTCTCACTTTCACACTCCCTCTCTCTCACTTTCACACTCCCTCTCTCTCACTTTCACTCTCCCTCTCCCTCACTTTTACACTCTCACTTTCACACACACTCTCTCACACACACACTCTCATACACATTAACGGGTGTGGAGTTTGCAGGCTGTCGTGTGACAGGGAGGCAAATCTTCACACTATCTCATTCACACACTCTCTCTCTCCCTCACATACGCACACATTCTCTCTCCCTCTCACACATTCACACACTCGCTCTCCCTATCTCATAAATACACACACTGGTGTAAGTGAGCACAGCCCTGCTGTGTTTGCAAGATTTGCCTCTGTCACAGGGTGAACCTGCAAACTCCGCACGGTCAATGTCAGGATCGTGCCGGGCTCTCCGGTGTGTGAGGCAGCGGCTCTACCAGCCCATGGCTCAGACTCCACAACCTCCTTCTGGACAGAGAACCCATCGAGTGATGAAATATCCTCCCATCTCAGTCCCAAATGGCCAACCTTGTCCGGGGAACTATGACTCCCCTATGAGCACCACAGGGTTCAATCCTGACCTCAGCTACTGTCTGTGTGGAGTTTGCACGTTCTCCCTGTGACCATATGGGTTTCCTCCGGGTGCTCCACTTTCCTCCCACATGCCAAAGACGTGCGGGTTTGTAGGTTACTTGGCCTTCTGTAAAATTTTCCCTTGTGCATAGGGAGTGGATGCGAAAGTGGGATAACGTAGAACTAGTGTGAGCGGCTGAGCGATGGTCAGCTTGACCATGGGGCCTGTTACCATGCTGTATCTCAAAACGAATCTGAACTGGTGAAGGGAGGGGCACTTACCAGTCTGAAGGAGCGGAGCACAGAGAGACCGTCAACCTTGGCCAGGCCCAGCTCAATCAGGCTCAGGCACACGATGATGCTGTCAAAGATGTTCCACCCCTGCTGGAAGTAGTAGTAAGGGTCCAGGGCAATGATCTTCAGCACCATCTCGGCCGTGAAGATCGCAGTGAAGACCTGCAGTGAAAACAAGACCTTTGGTCAGTCCGGAAGATCGCAGGTAAGACCTGACCCACCACACAAAGGAAAGACCAGTACCAGATCCAAGAACAGCTTCTGCCCTGCCATTATCAAACCACCGAATGGCCCTCCAATAGGCGAGGGCTCAAGTCCTGATCTTCCAACCTACCTCGTTGCAGCCCTTGCACTTTAAAAAATATATATCTGCACTTTCTCGGTAGGTGTAACAATATTCTGTGCACTCTATTTACATTTCCTTCTGCTGTACTTGTGTAAGGTTTGATTGTACTGGTGTATGGTACGAGCAAAGTTTTGTACACATGGCAATAACAAACCAATACCAATGGGAGTTGGAGTAGAAACAAGGAACTGCAAACGCTGGTTTTTAAAATAACCCACAAGGTGCATGAGCAACTCAGCCGGTCAAGCAGTATCCCTGGAGAACATGGACTTACTTCTCCTGAATGCTTATGAGAGAGTAAGAGAGACCTTTCCAGCTGCTCAGACTACCCCAACACCCACCTGTACTGACTGTCTGAGGCAGGATGTTGGTCTGACCACATCTGTAGTACGGCGAACAGTCATAGAGCAATAGAGGCATATAGCATGGAAACAGGCCCTTCGGCCCAATTGTTCAGGCCAACCACGATGCCCCGTCTACGCTGGTCCCACTGTGAATTACCCCAAGTGTGCAGGGAGTGGATGAGAAAGTGGGATAACAAAGAATCAGTGTGAACGGGTGATCGATGGTCAGCGTGGACTCAGTGGGCCAAAGGGCCTGTTTCCATGTTGTATATCTAAGACTAAACTCAAAAAAACTAAGATAGACACAAAATGTTGGAGTAACTCAGCGGGTTAAAGAACTAAGCTGCAGAATCAGAGTCTGCCCATTAGAATGGAGGAGTTGAGGAGGAATTGATTCTCTGATTGAGAGGTGGATTCCGTAACACTGAGAGTTTTCATTGATTGATTGACTAAAATAGAGAAATGGTGACAGGCCCTTCGGCCCACCGAGGTCACGCTCACTATTGATCACTCATTCACACTAGATTCATGTTATCCCACTTTCTCATCTACTCCTTACACACTAGGCCAGGGGTTCCCAACCTTTTTCATCCCATTTACCCCTGACAACTTTAATAGCACATAACAATGTTATTTCACTTTATTTATGAACGACTAATGATGAACAGATACCGGTGTACCAGTCAATGAGAAAAAATATGTACAAATCTAGAATCAACACATTTACCCCCTGGGTAGGCGAAATTTACCTCCTGGGGGTAAATTTACCCCAGGTTGGGAACCCTTGCACTAGAGGCTATTTACAGAGGGCCAATTAACCTACAAACCCACATGTACCTACAAGGATACACAAAAATGCTGGAGAAACTCAGTGGGTGCAGCAGCATCTATGGAGAGAAGGAAATAGGCGACGTTTCGGGCCGAAACCCTTCTTCAGACAAGGATGCTGCCAGGACTCAAGGGCCTGAGCTATAGGGAGAGGTTGAGCAGGCTGGGACTCTATTCCTCGGAGCACAGGAGGATAAGGGGTGATCTTATAGAGGTTTGCAAAATCATGACAGGAATAGATCGGGTAAATGCACAGTCTTTTGCCCAGAGTAGAGGAATAGAGAACCTGTGGACATAGGTTTAAGATCAGGAGGGAAGATCTAATATGAACCCGAGGGGCAACTTTATTTATACAAACAGTGGTAGGTAATGGAACGAAGTGCCGGAGGAAGGAACAAACTACTATCACATTTAAGAAAACATTTAGACAGGTACATGGATAAGACAGGTTTAGATGGGATATGGGCCAAACACAGGCAGGTGGGACTAGTGTAGATGGGACATGTTAGGCGGTGTGGGCAAGTTGGGCTGAAGGGCCTGTTTCAAGGTCAGGATCGAACCGGTGTCTCTGGCGCCATGAAGCAGCGGCTCTACCCGCTGTGCAGCCCCAACAGTATATGTGAGTCTGAGGAAGGGCTCTGACCCAAAACGTCACCTATTCCTTTTCTCCAGAGATGCTGCTTGACCGTCTGAGTTACTCCAGCATTTTGTGTCTGTCTTCGGTCAATGGGAAAGATGGAGCAGCAACTGGGATCGGACCTCACTGAAGGACAGGGCAGAACATCTGGGTTTGTGCTCCCTGCATCCCACATGATGTTGGCTTGCTGCCATCAAACGGCTTACAGCAGCAGGAGGAGAGGCCTCCAGAGTGCCATCAAGTCACACGTGCTCCTTTCACCACCCTTATCTCAGTGCGCTGCACATCTCGGGACAGCAGATTAGATTGCCGCAGTGGTTTGACGGCTCCCACCACTCATTTCACACTCCGAGAGCAGAGAGGCCCAGTCACGGGAGCTGCTTAAATAAGACCCACACTTGATGGCTGGAGCGTTCAGGCAAGAGGGCTGGGGTGGGTGCTGGTGACATGGGAGAGAGTTCAGGCACTGGGGCTGAGGTGGGCGTGGGAACGATGTGGGGGGATTTCAGACACTGGGCAGCGGTGAGTGCTTTGAGACGTGGGGGAGAGTCCAGGCATAGATGGTTGTTGGAGGACATGGGAGATAGTTCTGGCACTGGGGCTGAGGTGGGCGTGGGAACGATGTGGGGGAGATTTCAGACACTGGGCAGCGGTGAGTGCTTTGAGACGTGGGGGAGAGTCCAGGCATAGATGGTTGTTGGAGGACATAGGAGAGAGTTCAGGCAATGTGCAGGGGTGGGATTTGGATCAATGAGCGGAGGTGATGGGGAAAAGAGTCAGGACCCTCCTTCAGACTTCAGTCGACCCAAAACGTCACCTATCCATGTTCTCCAGAATAGCTGCCTGACCCGCTGAGTTACTCCAGCACTTTGAATCTTTTATTTTCAAACTATGTCTTTTAGACTCTCCTACCCTGGGGAAAAGATTGTGGCTAATTACTTTATCCAAAGGTTTAGAGGGATACAGGACAAATACAGATATAACCGTATACAGGACATTGTGGGAAACTAGAGAGGAAATTGCGGGAGCTCTGGTTGAAATTTAGGAGTCGTCCTTAAATGCAGGAGAGGTGCCGGAAGACTGGAGGGTGATTAATGTTGTGACTCCAGTCAAGAAGAGAGGCAGGGAAAATGCTGGGAACTGTAGGCCGGTGAGCTTAACATCTGTAGTTGGAAAGTTACTAGAGAGTATTCTGAGGGATAGGACATACAGGCATTGGGATGGGCAAGGACTGATTAGGGATAGTCACCATGGTTTTGTATGTGGGAGGTCGTGTCTCACTAATCTGATTGTGTTTTTTGAAAATGTGACTAAAAAGGTCGATGAGGGCAGAGTTGTAGATGTTGTGTACATGGATTTCAGTAAGGCATTCGACAAGGTTCCACATGGTAGGCTACTCTGGAAGGTTAGATCACATGGGATCCAAGGATAAATAGCTGAATGGATAGCAAATTGGCTTAATGGAAGGAAGCAGAGGGTGATGGTGGAAGGTTGCTTCTCGGACTGGAGGCCTGTGACTAGTGGTGTGCCACAGGGTTCGGTGCTGGGCCCGTTACTGTTTGTCATCTACATTCATGATTTGGATAAGAACATACAGGACAAGATTAGCAAGTTTGCAGATGATACAAAAGTTAGTGGTTTTGCAGATAGTGTCGATGGTTGTGAAAGCTTGCAGCAAGATCTGGATCGATTGGCCAGGTGGGCTGAGGAATGGTTGATAGGATTTAATACAGAGAAATGTGAGGTGTTGCATTTAGGGACGTCTAACAAGGGCAGGACCTACACAGTGAATGGTAGGCCTCTGGGGAGTGTTGTAGAGCAGAGGGATCTAGGAGTGCAGGTGCATGGTTCCTTGAAGGTCGAGTCGCAGGTAGATAAGGTGGTCAAAAAGGTTTTTGGCACTTTGGCCTTCATCAGTCAAATTATTGAGTATAGAAGTTGGGAGGTCATGTTACAGTTGTATAAGACGTTGGTGAGACCACATTTAGAATATTGTGTTCATTTCTGGGCACCATGTTATAGGAAAGATATTGTCAAGCTTGAAAGGGTGTAGAGAAGATTTACAAGGATGTTGCCAGGACTAGAGGATGTGAGCTATAGGGAGAGGTTGAGTAGGCTGGGTCTCTATTCCTTGGAGCACAGGAGGATGAGGGGTGATCTTATATAGAGGTGTATAAAATCATGAGAGGAATAGATCAGGTAGATGCTCAGAACCTCTTGCCCAGAGTACGGGAATCGAGGACCAGAGGACATAGGTTCAAGGTTAGGGGGAAAAGATTTAATAGGAATCTGAGGGGTAATTTTTTCACACAAATGGTGGTGGGTGTATGGAACAAGCTGCCCGAGGAGGTAGTTGAGGATGGGACTATCCCAACGTTTAAGAAACAGTTAGACAGGCACATGGATAGGACAGGTTTGGAGGGATATGGACCAAGAGCTGGCAGGTGGGACTAGTGTAGCTGGGACATATTGGCCGGTGTGGGCAAGTTGGGCTGCAGGGCCTGTTTCCACACTGTATCACTCTATGGCTATGACTCCATGTCCTTCATGATTTTAAAGTGGGATGGGAAAGATATAAGGTGAGAGGGGGAAGATTTAATAGGAATCTGAGGGGCAACGGTTTGACACAGGTTGGAGGATGTCTGGACAAGCTGCCAGAGGAGGTAGTTGAGAAAGGTACTATAACAACATTTAGAAGACATTTGGACCGTTACATGGATCGGAAAGGTTTAGAGGGATACAGGACAAATACAGGCAGGTGGGACTAGTGTTGATGGGACATCTTGCTGGGCATGGGCAAGTTGGGCCGAAGGGCCTGTTTCAGTGTTGTATGATTATGACTCTATGACATCTAATAAGGCCTCTTATACTCCTGGAAAAATAGACCCAGCCTATCCATTCGCTCCTGATCAGTCAAACCTTCCAGATCCGATAACATCCTTGTGAATCCTCCCTGCACCTTTTCCAGTTCAATGACATCCTTTCCACAGTGGGGTAACCAGAACTGTACCGAGTACTCCAAATGTGGCCCAAACAACACAATGTTCAGCTGCACCGTGGCAACGACAAATAAAGTAAAAAGTAGGGTGAAACAGTGGTGCAGCGGCAGACTTGCTGGAGGGGAAGAAAAAGGACACAAAGTGCTGGAGTAACTCAGCAAGTCAGGCAGCATCCCTGGAGAACATGGACAGGTGATGTTTCAGGTTGGGGAAGGGACCTGAGTTACTCCAGCATGTTGTGTCCTTGTTTGTAAACCAGCATCTGCAGCTCCTTGTTTCCACAACAGAAAGGAAGAAACTATTCCTGAGTCTGGTTGATATGTGTTTTTGGGCAGCACAGTGGCACAACGGTAGAATTGCTGCCTTACAGCGCCAGAGACCCGGGTTCGATCCTGACTACGGGTGCTGTCTGTGCAGAGTTCGTACGTTCTCCCTGTAATCCCTTTTTCTCCCACACTCCAAGGACGTGCCGGATTGGAGGTTAATTGGCTTCTGTAAATTATCCCTAGTGTGTAGGATAGTGTACGAGGTGATTGCTGGTCAGCAATGACTCGGTGGGCTGAAGGGCCTGTTTCCACACTGTGTCTCTAAAGTCACGGGAAGCTGTCACTGAATCACATACACCGTAGACGTGTGGTTTTTATCTTCTCACAGCGTGCTTCTCTGATGCGATCTCTTCAGTTCAAAGCACTCAGCTTCAATGCTTCAGGTTGCCAGCAGTCACTCAGAGTGGGCGTTTTGCCCATGTACTTGATATCCTTCAGCTATCACCAATGGTTCCGAATCCCACAGACTCCCTCAGAATGCACAGTCACATTATCCTGCCCCAAACTCTTGCAGATTCTAATGTAGTTTAGTTTAGTTTAGTTTAGAAATACAGCATGGAAACAGAATCTCCGGCCTTTCCTTCTTTGTGTTTTAATTGTATGTGTCAAATTTATGTTTTTAGTGATCTTTAGTTTGTTTTGTGTGGAGGGCGGGGTTGAGGGAAACTTTTTCCAATCTCTTACTTCGATGGAGATGCGATTTTTTCCTGTATCGTATCTCCATTCGCACTGCGGCCTAACATCGAGGATTTGGCGGCCTTTGCTGGAGACCGGCTTTTGAGAGCTCCAGCGTGGGTGCCTGGGGACTTACCATTGTGGAGCTCGCGATCCCTTTGCCAGGGGTCGATCTCGGAGCTTGGGTGCTTGCGGACTTAACATCACACAGCTCGCGGTCTCTGGTCGGACACCGACTTCGGGAACTCCAAGCCATGGGAGTTTCGACCGCCCTGAAGCGGGAATTTCGATCGCCCTGACGCGGGAGCTTCGACCTACGGCTGCGGGAGCTTCGACTGCCTTGACCGCGGGAGAATAAAGAGGAAGAAGCGTGGACTTTTTTGCCTTCCATCACAGTGAGGAATGTGGGGGATCCACTGTGGTGGGTGTTTATGTTAACTTTTATGTCGTTTTGTGTCTTGTTGCTTTTTTTTCATATGGCTGTATGGTAATTCACATATCACTGTACCTTAATTGATACATGTGACAATAAAAGACCTTTGAAACTAGAGGGCATAGGTTTAAGGAAAGAGGGGGTAGATTTAAATGAATGACATGTTTTTCACACAGCGAGTGATGTATACATGGAATGAGATATCAGATGAAACGGTAGGTTGGTACATTTACAACTTTTAAAAGACCTCAGACAGGTAGGAAAGGTTTGGAGGAATGTTGGCCAGGTGCCTGCGAGCGAGACTAGCTCGTTAGCATGGACAAGTTGGGCCAAAGGGCCTGTTTTCATGCTGTATAATTCTGTGCCTCCATGAGTCAAATCTGGACACAAAGAGACATGGCACATCTTCTCAATGTACATCCCCACACGTGCGCTGGCTTGCAGGCCGCCCTGACGCAAATGTCCCTACCACTCTGTGGCTCAATGCATTTCTGTTCTCCATTTACACACACACACTAAGTACATTCCCACCACCCAGGTGCGCATGGGCACCTTGTGTCCAACAGACGCATCTTTGTACACCTCACATCCTTGCTTGCACATGCACACATACACACTCAGGCTATACACACACACCATCAAACACACAGATAGACATGTACACATAGACAGGCACACAAACAGACACGTAGAGACAAACAAACATGCACACACATACATGACAGATACACTGACAGACAGACACACTGACAGACAGACACACACACACACACACAGATAGATACAGACAGACAGACAGACAGACAGACAGACAGACAGACAGACAGACAGACAGACAGACAGACAGACAGACAGACACAGACATACAGAAAGAGACAGACAGATACAGATACACACACAACACGGAGCCGGAGGAGACGTCTGGTTTTCCTGGCTCTCCCCAGTACAGGGCTCTGTCTGTCTGTTGGCTCCTTACCAGGTTTCCCACTTGGAGCATGTTATTGAACTGGTCGGACATTGGCTGATGCTCGAGGGCCATGAACAAGGTGTTGAGCACGATGCATATGGTGATAGCCAAGTCCAGGAAGGGATCCATCACGATGTACTTCATAATCTTCTTTGTTTTAATCCACATCGGACAACAGTTCCAGATAAGAAAAGTTTGTGAAAAGTAATACCAGCACTGAGGATACTTCAGCCGAGAATCTTCAAGCTCTGGGGAATCAAACGACAGGGGAAAGGGGTGGTGTTAAACGGTGAACTTTAAGCTCCAGCACTGAAGACTCACTGTGTTGCTGGAACATCACCAGTGGAACTTCATCAGGACATAGGACCTAGAACAGCCCAGGAATGGCCCTTCGGCCCACATTGTTTGTGCCGAACATGATGCCTAATTAAACAAATCTCATCTCTCTGAACATGATCCATATTCTTCAACTCCCTGCACTTCCATGTGCCTATCTAAAAGCCTCTTAAACATCACTATGGTATCTGCCTCCACCATTACTCCCGGCCCCCACTACTCTCTGTATAACCAAACTTGCCCCACACATCTCCATTAAACTTTACTCCTCACACCTTATTTCTATGCCCTCTAGTGTTGGACATCTCCACCCAGGGTTAAAAGGTTCTGACTGTCCACCCTATCTACGCCTTGTGTTGAGTTGGACTCAGACGAGGATGTGCTAGGCACCACACAAGTGTCACTCCCACTGAATCTTCCCTGCAGTCTGCCACCAACCCATGTTGATCGACTCAGGCCAATTCCCAGTGGTGTGTGATCCTCAGAGTAACACCAACGTGTGGAGTGTCAGTAAACACAACTTTACGGCCAGCCGCAGCTTGGACTGTGAAAAAATGTATAGAGGGCTATTTCTATATGCTCTGTACTTAGTCAAGTTTTGTGCTTATGTATGGTAATAATTTACTGAAATGTCTGCAAGATATCATTTCACAGGGATGGCACGGTGGCGCAGTGATTGAGGTGCTGCCTTACAGCGCCAGTCACGGGTTCGATCCTAACTATGGGTGGTGTTTGTATGGAGTTTGTACGTTCTCCCTGTGACCGCGTGTGTTTTCTCCGGGTGTGAAGGATAGTGCGAGTGTATGGGATGATCAGTGTTCGGTGCGGACTCGGGGGGCTGAAGGGCCTGTTTCCATGTTGTATCTATAAAGTCTAAAGTCTAGTGTGAATGGGTGATCGACGGTCGGCCTGGACTAGGAGGGCCGAAGGGCCTGTTTCCGCGCCGTATTTATAAGCTAAACTAAAACAAAACTAAGCCACACCTCAGTACATGTGGTAACAAGGAACCATTCAATTCCCATAACAGGTTACTTTGAATGTTTCTGGTGGCCGGAGGGGGTCTTACTGATGGCGCAGCTGTTGCATTCAAATGCGCCAATCGGCGTTGCTGCATCCCCGCAGCAGCGGCTTCCGAAATGCGAGCCCTGCATCGTATCAGCCGCTTTATTTGCCAGTAAATTAGCTTACGGATGTTGCTGGAGGGAAAGCTTAAGCGGGGCTGCTTTCAGACAGGGAGGAATAATCAGATTATTTGCACACCTACGCTTTCACAAAAACTTGGTCCAGGTTTTAATTTCGCAATAACGCGTGGCTTTGCAGAACAAAAGGAGCGTGTTTGTTAATTAACCTACACACTTGTTTTCCCTGAATATGTCCATTCATTGTTATTTGTTTAGGTTTGGCTGCAAAGCATAGAATTACATGGAGTGTACAGTGCAGTTAAAGAACATTCCGTGCAAATGCTCTCTCTATATTTTTATCTTCCACTCAAGACTATCTGGTCATTACGCACTGATCAATAAACTGGGAAATGTTGGAGACACTCGGGGAGCGCTAGACACAGTCAGTGCTTCAGGTTGGGTGCCCCATTGTCGCAGCTGGTAATGCTGCTGCTGCCTCACAGCACCAGAGACCCGGGTTCGATCCTGACCTCGGATGCTGTCTGTGCATGGAATTTGCCTGTTCTCTCTGTGACCGCGTGGGTTTCCTCCGGGTGCTCCGGGTTTTCCCCCACATCCCAAAGACGTGCGGGTTTGTAGGTTAAGTGGTCCTCTATAAATTGTCCCTAGTGTGTATGGAGTGGGTTAACATGGAATTAGTGTGAACGGGGGAACGATGGTCAGCGTGGACTTGGTGGGCCAAAGGGCCTGCTTCCATGCTGTAGCTCTAAACTAAACTAAACTAGTCAGGCCCTTAAACAGCTTGTAGGAAAATGATTTGCCAAAGACACCAATGAGTTTCTTCTGGGTGCTCCGATTTCCTCCGAAATCCCAAAGAGGTGCGGGTTTGTGGGTTAATCTGTAAACAGCCCCTAGTGTGTAGAGAGTGAGAAAGTGGGATAACATAGAACTAGTGTGGACGGGTGTTAAGCGTGTTCTCGCTTGGTCGAAGGGCCTGTTTTCATGCTGTATCTTTCAATCAACTCAAGTCAAGTTCATTGCCGAGTTATTGTCAGGGAGATACATCTTTAAGAGGTATTTCACAAGTTCAGGTCTGCTTCAATGAAAAAGCACTGACCCAACCTTTTGGGGTATTCTGAGGATGTGGTTTGATTTTCACTCGGAGGGGATGTCAACAAGCAGTAGGAATATTCAGCACTCCCATCCTTGTTCTCATTGCAGAAATGGCTATGTATTTACTGACTTTCGGGGGTCAAAGTATTAACATAATTTAGCGGCAGCACTATCCCCGTGTATAGGACCTCTCCTACTACAACATCACTTCCCCAACGCCTCCCTAATTCCACATAGAGGGTGCATCTACATTGGCAGTACTGTGTACGTCAAAGCCAGTATTACATTATGATCTTCAAACACAGCGTCATTACATTTTTTGCTTCTCTCTGTTACACTCTTGCTTGTATCCTCATTTAATTAATTTTTATACTTTAGAGATACAGTGCGGTAACAGGCCCTTCAGCCCACCAAATCTGCGCCGAACTGCGATCACCCTGTATACTAGCACTATTTTACACACTAGGGATGATTTTACAATTTTACCAAAGCCAATTAACCTACAAGCCTGTACATCTATTGGGAGTGTGGGAGGAAACTGGAGCACCTGCTGAAAACCAAACACGGGGAGAATGTGCAAACTCCATTCAGACAGCACCCGTAGTGAGTCTCTGGCAGTGTAAGGCAGCAACTCTACCGATGCAATACTGTGCCGCCCCTGCAGTCTGAAATTTCTGAAGAAAACTGAATCTGTCTCATCGCACCCTTTTTCCAAATCTTTCACCTTGCTGTTCTGTGTGATTTGGCCCTGCTCCCTCCCACAGTCACAGTCATACAGCATTAAAACAGGCCCTTCGGCCCAACTCATCTATGCTCATCTAGCTTTTCATCGACTCATCTAGCTTTTGCCAACTCCTCTTCCAGCTTTATATCCCCCCACCCACATAGTCAGTCTGAAGAAGGGTCTGACCTGAAATGTCACCTATCTACGTTCTCCAGAGATGCTGCCTGACCCATTAAGTTACTCCAGCATTTTGTGTCCGTTTTTGTAAATCACCATCTGCAGTTCCTTAATTCTCCATTCTAAGGTTAGTCTACGAGATATAGCCAAGTTTACAGTAGATGTAAATAGTTTAGCTGAGTTTACCGTCTTTGTAACAGGTTTAGCTGAGTTTGTGGTTTAGATATACAACGTGAAAACAGGCCCTTCCACAATTTTGAGCAACATGGATCGAGCTGCCAGAGGATGTAGTTGAAACAGACTATTGCAACGTTTATGAAACGGATACTTGCATAGGACAGGTTTAGTGGGATATGGGCCAAACGTAGGCAGGTGTGACTAGTGTAGATGGGACATGTTGGTCGGTGTGGGAAAGTTGGGCCGAGGGGCCTGGTTCCACGCTGTATGTCTGTATGACTCTATTTTCCACTGGCAAACGCAATCCAACTTAACTGCACTTAATTCATCATCAACCAGCCTTGTTGCTCAGCAGCCAAAAGCAAAATGCCGCAGGAACTCATCGAGCCATGCGGCGTCTGTGGAGGCAGAGGGATGGTCTGTGCTTCAGATGGGGACCCTGCGTCAGGACCTTCCCGCCCACCTGCTTCCCACCTGGAGGCATGTACATGCTTCTGCGCTGCCTGCTGGTCTTACCTTCCATGGTGTTGGTGATGATGCTGGCCGCACTGACTGCCCGCTCTCGTTGGTGTGACTCCTCCAGGTAACTCACCGAGACTCGGTGATCCGTCAGTAGCTGGCACTTGCTCGTCTCGTTGTCCGACAGGGAGGTCTGCTGAGGAGATCCCGAAAGGTCATAAGTCATGGGAGCAGAATTGGGCCCATGCAGCCCATCGAGTCTACTCCGCCATTCAATCATCGCTCATCTATCTATCTCTCCCTCTCAACCCCTTTCTCCTGCCTTCTCCTCATAACCAACGACACCCGTACCGATCAAGTCTCTGTCAATAGATAGACGCAAACTGCTGGAGTAACTCAGCGGGTCAGGCTTCATCTCTGGGGAAAAAGGATGGATGATATTTCGGGTTGGGACTCTTCTTCAGATTCGTGTCACTTTGTGTCTACCTTTATTGTATACCAGCATCTGCAGTTTATTTCTAAGGAAGCAACTCTCAATCTCACCTTTAAAATACCCAGACGGCCTCCACAGCCGTCTGTGGCATTGTGCAAACTGGCTAAAATGAAATATGTTTACCAATAAAACTAACTTTTATCTATATCGCCTCTTCCCCATTTTTATGAAGTATCCCACGGGCAGCAAAGTGGCGCAGCAGTAGAGTTGCAACCTTACAGTGCCAGAGATCTGGGTTAAATCCTAACTATGGGTGCTGTCTGTACAGACTTTGTACATTCACCCCGTGACCTCGTGGGGTTATTCTGGGTGCTCCTGTTTCCTCCCACACTCCAAGATGTACAGGTTTGTAGGTTAATTGGCTTTTGTAAAATTGTAAATTGTCCCGTAGTGTGTAGGATAATAGACAATAGACAATAGGTGCAGGAGTAGGCCATTTGGCCCTTCAAGCCAGCACCGCCATTCAATGTGATCATGGTTGATTATCCACAATCAGTACCCCGTTCCTGCCTTCTCCCCATGTCCCAGACTCCGATATCTTAAGAGCTGTATCTAACTCTCTCCTGAAAGCATCCAGAGAACCGGCCTCCTTCTGAGGCAGAGAATTCCACAGACTCACAACTCCCTGTGTGAAAAAGTTTTTCCTCATCTCCATTCCAAATGGCTTACCCCTTATTCTTAAACTGTGGCCCCTGGTTCTGGACTGCCCCAACATCGGGAAAATGTTTCCTGCCTCTAGTGTGTCCAAACCCATAATAATCTTATATGTTTCAATAAGATGCCCTCTCATCCTTCTAAACTCCAGAGTATACAAGCCCAGCCGCTCCATTCTATCAATATATCAGGGCTCGAAATTAATGGTTGCCCGGGTGCCATTGACCACCCAAAGTGCCGCCCGGCAACCTAAACGCCGAGTCATTTTGCCCGGCATGGCATTGCAGATACTGGTTATTACCAATAGACACAAAAAACTGAAGTAACTCAGCAGGTCAGGCAGCATCTCTGGAGAAAAGGAACGCAACGTTTCGTGTTGGTGGCGGCTGTAGTGGGGGGGCAAAGATACTAGATGCGGGGTGACGAAGGGTCGGAGCGAATGACGGGCCCGGAACAGTGGCCACTATTGGGAGACAGTTGGGATCTCCTCGCCACCGCCTCCCCTCCTCCGCCAGCCAACAGCAAAGTACGGGGCCGAGCGGTGCAGCTCAAAGATCCTATAGCTATAGGATCTTTGGTGCAGCTGCTTCAGACAGCGGAAGGAGGCCTCCCCCTCCCTCCCTCCCACCTCTCGGCCTCGGCATGCAGGAGGGTTTGTTTTGATAGCGCCGTTGGCAGAGTGGTATGCAGCGGCCGTGACAGCGGCTCCATCTCCTCCTCCTCCCGCACCCCGCCTGCCCTGATAGCGGCCGCTGCATACCACTCTGCCAACGAGTATCAGTACTGTAGTTATTTAATGAAAACATTCACAACTATACGTTGGATTTATCCAGGTTTTACTTTTACAGTCGGTCATATACATCACAAATTAGGTCAGGAGATATTTCAGTTGAAATTTTAACGTTAATTCTGGTGGGAATGATGGAAACAGCAGTTATCAATAATTTTTTTTTAATCTGGTGCGTACAAACTGGGTATCTTCATTGCTGTTCACAACACGTACATCTAATCTGAATGTCCAGTAATGTGCCGTTTTGACACCTTTAAACATATTACCAAAAGAACATTTGCAGCAGTTATGTCCTTTGGCCATCTCTTGTCAGTTAGTGTAATGTTTAATCTGTCAGATGGGTATAGTCGGTTTTAACAGCTATTATCATAAAATGCCTTTAGAAATTTCCTTGCAACCTGTATATTTTGTTGTGGATAAATTATGTGGGAAGCGAGAGTGTTTCTGTGCCAATAACAATAACGACCCATGCTATGGCCATGTCATGATAATTTTCGGTCCTTCACAGAAAACGTGCTTGCATCAATCTGTAGTGTGCATGGTTAAGTATATATGTTACCATGGTCCAGGATTTATTGACACAGGTTGATCATACGCTGAATAATCCAACCACATTTTTGTTTGGAAGTGGAAAGTGGAAAGAACTAATAGAAATTGCATTCATTGCAATGTGTAAAAAGAGTTGTGATACTGTATTAACTGTGGTATATATCATGTCTTGATTGGTGAATATGTTTAGTTTGTGAGTTATTTGAAGCAGAATAGTATGTGAATGTAGACAAAAGTGCTGGAGAAACTCAGCGGATGCGGCAGCGTCTATGGAGCGAAGGAAATAGGCAACGTTTCGGGTCGAAACCCTTCTTCAGACTGATGGGTTTCGGCCTGAAACATTGCCGATTTCCTTCGCTCCATAGATGCTGCCGCACCCGCTGAGTTTCCTCAGCACTTTGGTTTACCTTCGATTTTCCAGCATCGGCAGTTCCTTCTTGAACATAATATGTAAATGCTTCATTGAGCATAATTCCGACTCGTAACTACGCACTTCGTCCGAGCACACTATCTCACGCGTCATGCAAACCGTCTTAAATGACCACCTAAACTGTCATTTGGCAATCTAAAAAGCTGTCAAGGTTGCCCGGCTGCCAACAGGGAAAAAAAGTTAAGTGAGAGTCCTGTAGATGACAGTCCCGCCATCCTGGGAATTAACCTTGAGAACCTACGCTGTACTCCCTCAATAGCAAGAATGTCCTTCCTCAAATTTGGAGACCAAAACTGCACACAATACTCCATGTGTGGTCTCACAAGGGTCCTGTACAACTGCAGAAGGATCTCTTTGCTCCTATACTCAACTGCTCTTGTTATGAAGGCCACATGCCATTCGCTTTCTTCACTTTAGTGTTAGTGCTTTAATGTTAGTGCACGGAGTGATCGCAGGTCAGTGCAGACTCGGTGGGCCGAAGGGCCTCTTTCCGCACTGTATCTCTAAAGTCTAAAGTAAAGTGTTCAAAGGTCCAAAGCATTATTCAGGAATGCAAGTTGTCAGCCGTAAACTTACATTCAACTAATTAACTAAATCTGGAATAAAGGTTGAGCTTCAAGGATGGCTTTATGCTTCAGCTTAGGTTTATTATTGCCATGCCTACTGCCGAACAGTGAAAAGCTTTGTATTTCTTGCTATACAAACCGATCAGGAATGTGAAAGGAAGCTGGAGCTCTGGGAGAAAACACACACGGTCACGGGGAGAACATACAAACTCACTACAGAAAGCACCCAGGATCGAACCCGGGTCTGTGTAACAGTAAGGCAGCCACTCAACTGCTGCGCCACAGTGCCACCCAGTAACCTAATCACTGCGCTACCATTTGGGTCTCCTGGTTTCCTTTCATTTTCCCCTGGGATATAGAGGTAGCTGGCAAGGCCGTCATTTGTTGCCCGCCCTTTGTATAGTCCTGGAAAAGATGGCGGAGAGGCGGCATTCAGAGTCCGGTGAATCTGAACTGCTTGGCTCAGGGAGTTTGGTCCCAGGAAGGGTAAAAGGACAACGCTTTCTGTTTAAGTCCAGGATACTGTGCATTACTCAGCAAGAGAGCAAGACAGTGGGAACTGAGGAGGTAGGTGCGATCACAACATTCATTGTACAGGTACATGGATACGAAAGGTTTAGAGGGATGTGAAATGAATGTGGGAAAATGAAACTAGAGTGGATGGGGCATCTTGGTCAGCATGGATGTGTTGGGCCGAAGGGCCTGTTTCTGCGCATCAACTCCATCTGTATCGTTCCCTTTTAAACCCTAATATCCATCATTTGGTCTAAAGTTGCTAGGAAAGGGAATGGATATATATGAAACAAGGAACTGCAAATGCTGGTTTGCACAAAAGGACACAAAATGCTGGAGTAACTCAGCGGGTCAGGCAGCATAGAAACATAGAAACATAGAAAATAGGTGCAGGAGTAGGCCATTCGGCCCTTCGAGCCTGCACCGCCATTCAATATGATCATGGCTGATCATCCAGCTCAGTATCCTGTACCTGCCTTCTCTCCATACCCCCTGATCCCTTTAGCCACAAGGGCCACATCTAACTCCCTCTTAAATATAGCCAATGAACTGGCCCCAACTACCTTCTGCGGGAGAGAATTCCAGAGATTCACCACTCTCTATGTGAAAAATGTTTTCCTCATCTCGGTCCTAAAAGACTTCCCCCTTATCCTTAAACTGTGACCCCTTGTTCTGGACTTCCCCAACATCGGGAACAATCTTCCTGCATCTAGCCTGTCCAACCCCTTAAGAATTTTGTAAGTTTCTATAAGATCCCCCCTCAATCTTCTAAATTCTAGCGAGTACAAACCGAGTCTATCCAGTCTTTCTTCATATGAAAGCCTGACATCCCAGGAATCAGTCTGGTGAACCTTCTCTGTACTCCCTCTATGGCAAGAATGTCTTTCCTCAGATTAGGAGACCAAAATTGTACGCAATACTCCAGGTGTGGTCTCACCAAGACCCTGTACAACTGCAGTAGAACCTCCCTGCTCCTATACTCAAATCCTTTTGCTATGAATGCTAGCATACCATTCGCCTTCTTCACTGCCTGCTGCACCTGCATGCCTACTTTTAATGACTGGTGTACCATGACACCCAGGTCTCGTTGCATCTCCCCCTTTCCTAATCGGCCACCATTCAGATAATAATCTACTTTCCTGTTTTTGCCACCAAAGTGGATAACCTCACATTTATCCACATTATACTGCATCTGCCATGCATTTGCTCACTCACCCAGCCTATCCAAGTCACCTTGCAGCCTCCTAGCATCCTCCTCACAGTTAACACTGCCCCCCAGCTTCGTGTCATCTGCAAACTTGGGACTGATTCATATCTTCAGCTTTAATCTCTGACCTTCGTTCCAACCTTCTATCTATCAACACACACCCCGCCTGTGTCCACCCATGACCGGCCAGACTGTCCTGCCTCTCCTCTCTCCCAGCTTCCCACCCTCCCCCATCTACAATCAGCCTGAAGAAGCGCCCCAACCCAAAACATAACCAATGCATGTTCTCCAGAGATGCTGCCTGACCCACTGAGTTACTCCAGCACTTTGTGACCATTTGCATATGTTTGATTCTCAATGGTTCAATGGTTCTTTATTGTCACCTATGCACAGAGCAGTGAAATTCATTCGCACTATCCACTCATGCATGGTGCCGATCAACCAAATAAAGACTGCGTCAATCAGATCCTCCATAGGCCAACTCATCCACGCTGACCAAGATGACCACTCTACACTAGTCCCATTTTCCAGCATTTGGCCCATATCCCTTTAAATCTTTACTATCCATGTACAACTGTGGGGATTAATATTTTGGGGATTTATTTGCCTAAATGCACTTTGGTTTTGGGAATTGGTTGCTTCAAGCCTTGACCAAGAGATTAAGTGGTGAGGGTTGGGCAGATAGGTCCCAAGGTCACGGAGTCTGGGACCAAGTCATTTTATTTTTCTCACGTCAGGCTTTCTGGCTTTCCCAGAAGCCTGACAGAAGATTGGATTTCTGCATTTATCACAGGCTCTTCAGGGAACACCAATGCAGCTTAATTTGTTTGTTTTTTTAATATTATCTTTGTTGGTCCCTCGACACAGAGGCACGGAGTGGTAGAACGCTGTTTTGCATTCCTAACTCCCCTGGCAATGTTTACCCCTACATAGGGTAAATATGATACAGGGGGTGGGCTCTGGCCCTTGGGTTTGTATGCCACCCGGTATTTGATAAAGTAATGAGTATAAACACTCCTATAACTCCAGCATTTGGAGCATGGAACACAGAGGGGTACAGTCAGAGGAACAGGCCCTTTAGGCTCACAATGTCTGTGCCAAACATGATGCCCTGCCCAACTGGGTATCACTGAGCCAGAATGGCTTTTTTCACCCAGGGTTGGATGATCAATCCCCAGGGTGGTCCAGTGACCCAGTGGTGGAGTTGCTGTCTTACAGCGCTGGAGACCCGGGTTTGATCCTGACTAAGGGCACTGTCTGTACGGATTTTGTACGTTCTCCCTGTGACCTCGTTGTTCTTCTCCGGGTCCAACGGTTTCCTCCCACACACCAAGGACGTACAGATTTGTAGGTGAATTGGCTTCGGTAAAAAAAAATAATTGTCCTTAGTGTGTAGTGTACTGAGATCACTGTAGGCTGAAGGGCCTGTTTTCCCGCTGTATCTCTAAACTAAACTAAACTTAACTAATGGGCATGGATTTAAGGTGAGGGGGGGAAGATTTAATAGGAAGCTGAGGGACAACTTTCAGAGGCTGATGGGTATGTGGAACGAACAGCCAGAGGAGGTGGTTAAGGCTGGTACTATTACGACACTTAAAAGACTCAAACAGGTACAGGGACAGGAAAGGTTCAGAGGGAAATGGATCAAATATTGGAAAATGGGACTAGCTTAATGGCATCTTGCACAGAAAGGACGTGTGGGGCCGAAGGGCCTGTTTCTGTGCTGTGTGACTCCGATTCTGTGAGTGAATATGGGGCATGCTGTTTGGTGCATGTTTACAAGTATATAAAATCATCTCCTAATCTCGGCTGGCATCTAGTGTAACTCCCATAGAGTCAGTCTCTTGTGTTCAGCTGGGATCGGAACTGCTTTTTTGACAACACGGACTGTCAGAAACAATTTTTCCAGTAACCCAGCCAACATTCTTCCCAAACAGATAGTCATCTCAGTCAATGTAAGCACTCAACCTTGAAGCTACCTTTCAAAGCACACAAAGGTAGACATAAAATGCTGGAGTAACTCAGCGGGTCAGGCAGCATCTCTGGAGAGAAGGAATGGGCAACGTTTCGGGTCGAGACCCTTATTCAGACTGATGTCAGGGGAGTGGGCGGGACAGAGATAGAATGAAGTCGGAGACAGTAAGACTGGTGGGGAAACTGGGAAGGGGGAGGGGATGGAGAGAGAGGGAAAGCAAGGGCTCTTTGAAGTTTGTTTTGTCGGAGGGCAGGAGGAACCACAAGGGGGAGGAGTGAAAGAGGATGTTGCCGAACTCTCGTCCCAGAAAGGCGGAGAACCTCTTCAAAGTAGACACACCTTGAGGAGATTTTGCAGTGGAGCAGTCAAAATGTGTAGGATAGAACTGCAGACACAAAATGCTGGAGTAACTCAGTGGGACTGGCAGTATCTCTGGAGAGAAGGAATGGATGGCGTTTCGGGTCGAGACCCATCTTCAGTACTTTCATAGCACACACTCTGATTCACTAATTGTTCTCCCTGTGCAAGTATCACTTTAGGGGTTTTAGATTCCTGTCTGCTTTCAAAGTTCACCAGTCCCTCACCTCCTTCTTCCTCTGTAGTCTCCTCCAGCCCGACAACCCTCTGTGCCTTCCAGCTCATAAGGCATAGGAGCAGAATTAGGCCATTCGGCCCATCGACTCTACTCGGCCATTCAACAGAGTGGAAACAGGCCCTTCGGCCCAACTTGCCCATGCCGACCAACATGCCCTATCTACAATAGTTCCACCTGCCTGCTCTTGGCCCATATCCCTCTAAACAAATCCTATGCTATTATAGCTGATCTATCACTGCACAGTGGCACAGTGGTAGAGTTGCTGCCTCACAGCGCCAGAGACCTGAGTTCGATCCTGACCACGGGTGCTGTCTGTACGGAGTTTGTACGTTCTCTCTATGACTGTGTGGGTTTTCTTTGGGTGCTCTGATTTCCTTCCACACTCCAAAGATGTCCAGGTTTGTAGGTTAGTTGGTTTCTGTAAACTGTCCCCAGTGTGTAGGATAGTGCTAGTGTACGGGGTGATCGCTGGTCCATGCAGACTCAGTGGGCTAAAGGGCTTGTTTCCACAATGTATCTATAAAGTCCGAACATGATGCCAAGTTGAAGCTATTTGTTCTGTCTGCATGTGTTCCATATCCCTTCATTCCTTTCATATCCATGTGCCTATCTAAAAGCCACTATATTTTATCTACTTCCACCACCAACCTTGACAACATACCCCAGGTACCCACCACTCACTGTGTGAAAATAAAACTTGACCCCGCATATCTCCCTTGAACTTTGCTCCTCTCACCTTGGAGACAGTTTAGTTGAGTTTAGTTTAGTTCAGAGATATAGCGCGGAAACATGGCCCTTCGGCCCACCGAGTGAGTCCACGCCTACCAGGGACATCGGTACACTAACACTATCCAAAACACCAGGGAGAATTTACAATTTTTACTGGGGCCAAATAACCAACAAACCTGCACGTCTTTGGAGTATGGGAGGAAACCGGAGCACCCGGGGATAACACACGTGGTTACAGGAGAATGTACAATACTCCATACAGACAGCACCGTAGTCAGGTTCAAAGGCGGGTCTCTGGCGCTATAGGGAGCAACTCTACCGCTGTGCCACTGTTCTGCCCCTCTGTTCTCTAATATTTGACGTTCTCATCTGGGGAAAAAGGTTCTGACTGTCTACCCCATCCCTGGCTCTCATAATTTTATAAACCTCTTTCATATCTCCCCTCAACCACTGACACTCCAGTGAAAGCAATCCAAGTTTATCCAACCTCTCTTTATAGCTAATCCTCTCTAATGAAGAATACATCCTTGTAAACCTCTTCTGCACCCTTTCCAAAGCCTTCATATTCTTCCTGTAATGGGGATGACCAGAAATACATACAGTCCTCCAAATGTAACCTAACAAATTTTATGAAACTAGATGACTTCCTGACTCTTACATTCAATGTCTCGACCAATGGAGACAAACATACCACTTTCATTACCACCCTATCTACTTGCGGGCTGGGAGATAGCTGGTAGAGCTGCTGCCTCACAGCGCCGGAGACCCAGGTGCAATATTGACCTCGGGTGCACCATCTCCATGTGACTGCGTGGATTTCCTCCGGGTGCTCCGGTTTCCTCCTACATCCCAAAGACGTGCGGGTTTGTAGGTCAATTATCCCTGTCAATTGGCCCTCGCGTGTAGGGTGAAGATGAGAAAGTGGGATAACATAGAACTAGGGTGATCGATGGTCGGCATGGACTCGGTGGGCCAAAAGGGCCCGTTTCCATGCTGTATCTCAAAACTAAACTAAACTTGAGCAGCTCCTTTTAATTTATTTGATGGCACTCCTGTAAGATGCCCAGGCAGGTTTACCATGTTAAGACAGTCACAAGTTCACAAGTTATAGGAGTAAAATTAGGCCATTTGTCCCATCGAGTCTACTCTGCCACTCAATCATGGCTGATCTCTGCCTCCTAATCCCATTTTCCTGCCTTCTCCCCATAACCCTGTCGTGTAAATGCAAGTTGTTGTGGTTCACATCACCGTAATGCTATAAAGTTTATTTTTCTACAAAAGTTTTTCTAAAAATAAACACTAAGGCCATACTTCAATCGCTGCCATGACAGGTACCATGTAACACCACAACACAAACTCCCTAGATGGTCACCAGAAGCCGAGGTTAAAAGTTCCAGATAATTCCATTGTCCCAGCACACCACAAATCCTTCAACACCTTTTAAATTACTTTATTGCCACAAGATGACAGGTTTCGTCTTCTGCGTTGCCGCTGCGTGAAGTAACATTTCATCCCCATTTAAAAGGCAAGAGTTCGAAAGGTTGCAAAGACCCCAAAGTGCTGGAGTAACTCAGCGGGTCAGGCAGCACCTCTGGTGAACATGGATAGGTGACGTTTGAGTCAGGGCCCTTCTTTAGACTGATGGGGGAGAAGAGAGCTGGGAGCGAAGTGTAGGCAGGAGATAGCCTGGCAAACATAGAAACATAAAAAATAGGTGCAGGAGGAGGCCATTTGGCCCTTCGAGCCTGCACCGCCATTCAATATGATCATGGCTGATCATTCAAAATCAATAACCCGTGCCTGCTTTCTCCCAATATCCCTTGATTCCACTAGCCCATAGAGCTCTATCTAACTCTCTTTTAAATTAATCCAGTGAATTAGCCTCCACTGACTTCTGTGGCAGACAATTCCACAAATTCACAACTCTCTGGGTGAAAAAGTTTTTTCTCATCTCAGTTTTAAACGACCTCCCCTTTATTCTTCGACTGTGGCCCCTGGTTCTGGACTCCCCCAACATTGGGAACATTTTTCCTGCATCTAGCTTGTCCAGTCCTTTTATAATTTTATGTGTTTCTATAAGAAATACGCATGTGATTGGTGGATACAGGCGATGGGTTTTTTTGATTGGTAGATGGGTGAATGTAGGCGAGGGGAGTTTTCTGATTGGCGGATGGATGGATACAAGTGAAGGATATTTTCTGATTGGCAGATGGGTGGATACAGGTTCACAGGTTATTGGAGTAAAATTAGGGCATTCGGCCCATCGAGTCTACTCCACCATTCGATCATGGCTGATCTCTGCCTCCAAATCCCATATTCCTGCCTTCTCCCCATAATCCTTGACACCCGTTCTAATCAAGAATTTGTCTATCTCTGCCTTAAAAATATCCACTGACTTCGCCTCCACAGTCCTCTGTGGCAATGAGTTCCACAGATTAACTACCCTCTGACTAAAGAAGTTCTTCCTCACCTCCTTTCTAAATGAGTGACCTTTAATTCTGAGTCTATGAACTCTTGACTAGCCTTTCCCACCAGTGGAAACATCCTCTCCACATCAACTCTATCTATGCCTTGCATTATTCTGTAAGTTTCAATGAGGTCCCCCCTCAACCTTCTAAACTCCAGTGAGTAGAGGCCCAGTGCTGTCAAACACTCATCATTAAATTTCTTTTTTTATATAGCACATTTTTAGTCAACTTGCATTGACCCCAAAGTGCTTCACATAATTACATCCACACACACAGGCAAAGGTGGGTGAAGTGTCTTGCCCAAGGACACACACAGGCAAAGGTGGGTGAAGTGTCTTGCCCAAGGACACAACGACAGTATGCACTCCAAGCGGGATTCGAACCGGCTACCTTCCGGTTGCCAGCCGAACACTTAGCCCATTGTGCCATCTGTCGTCCCAGAGATCATATGCAAACCCACTCATTCTGAGGGTTCAAGTATGGGGGTTTAGTTCACGAACAGTATGGTTTAGTAAAGGCTGCTTCCAAAATCCAGGAACATCTTGGGCATTCAATGGAATCCCAGTTTTCAAAGTAGAGTACATCGGTAGGCAGCGTTGGACAGGGATTTTGCAGCACATTTGGGCATCAGGTAGACCCGGGTTCGATCCTGATGTCTGTGCGGAGTTTGCACGTTCCCCCTGTGAGCACAAGGTTTCCTCTGGGTGTTCCGGTTTCCTCCCTGATGGACGGGTTCATGGGCCACTGGAAATCGCTGCCCAGTGCGTGAGCTGGGACAGTTTCTCTCGAGTAAAGGAGGCTGTCAGGTGAACAGACGGGCGTTTGTAAAATGATGAGTGGCATAGATAGGGTAGATAGTCAGAACCTTTCTCCCAGGATGGAAATATCAAAGACCAGAGGGCAGAGCTTCAAGGAGAAAGGATAGACATTTAAAGGAGATGTATGGGGTATTTCAGAGGGTGATGGGTATTTTGTATCCCAGGGAAGAGGAGCATGAAACTGGAGGGCTGAGAAGTTACAACAAAATTCTGTTCTTGAAAACTGAAGAAGGGTTTCGGCCCGAAACGTTGTCTATTTCCTTCGCTCTATAGATACTGCCGCACCCGCTGCGTTTCTCCAGCACTTTTGTCAACTTTCGATGTTCCAGCATCTGCAGTTCCTTCTTAAAGGCATGGTCTTTTCTCCAGAGTAGGGTAGTCTAAAACTGGAATGCCTTTTAAATTTTATTTTAGTATTTAAATATTGTTAGCGAAGAATGTGGATCAATGACTTATCCAGAAACAAAGAACTGCAGATGCTGCTTAAAACACAAAGGACACAAAGTGCTGGAGTAACTCAGCAGGTCTGGCAGAATATCTGAAAAACATGGCGAGATGACATATCAGGTTGGGACACGCGAGTTCTGAACAAGGGTCCCAACTCGAAAGGTCACCTATCCATGTCCTCCAGAGATGCTGCCTGACCAGCACTGTGTGTTCTTAAATGACTTCTCTGTTTAAAACCTTCCTCCATTCGCATTTCAGTTTTAACGGAGTGAACCAGTGCAGGAAAGCCATGAGAACATTATACCCTTTATCCTGTATCTGAACATTGTGCACGGCTTGATTGTAACCATGTACAGTCTTTTCGCGGACTGGATAAGATGCAACAAAAAGCTTTTCACTGTACACATGACAATAATGAACTAAACTAAAGGAATACCATTCCTATTGTTGATTTAGTGAGAGTTTGAACAGACCAATCAATGAATTACACATCACATCAACTTGACTGATTGATTGAAAGATACAGAATGGAAACAGGCCCTTTGGCCCACTGAGACCACACCGAGACCATCGATCGACCATCCACACTCGTTCTACGTTATCCCACTTTCGCATCCACTCCCTGCACTCCGGGAGCAATCCGCAGAGGTGAATTTTACTTCGGAGTCACGTGAGTGACTACGTGAAGAACCCCGCCACGACGCATGCGTGTCATATCGCTTTCACGCTTGCGAAACGACAGGCGGGGGGGAGCGTTCCCCCGCAGCGGTAAGTTTGAAACCGCGACCTGCAGGTAAGAAATTTACTCTGCGGTAGTTTTGTTCCCCGCGCTGTTTTTTCACAGGGGGGGAAGCTGGACAAAATAGTGTCCACAAGTGCTGCGAGTGAAGCTGGCTGGGGAGGACCGCGAAGTTGCGGGAGCCAGCAGCAGCTGAAGGCACAAGCCCCGTAAGGGATCAGCTGTGCCGACTTTTGGTCCCGCGCCGGCCAGAACACCACGGCCGGGCGGGAGACTATTCAAATGGGGCCGTCGACTTTTTGAACAAGTCAAAAATGGCAGGAGACGGGGTGGAACGACGTTCCCCCGTAGCGACAATTTTAACCTGGACCAGCAGGTAAGAGCTGCGGTCTTTTTGTGTTTTTACCATGCTGATTACAGGTGGAGAAACCAACGGGCTGCGACAAAGCTGGTGGGCTAGATGGGATCAGCTGTGCCTGATGTCGCCTCCGCACCGGCCAGATCCACCCCACGGAAGGGCAGTAAGGACAAAGCTGGTGAGGGAGGACCGCGGAGCAGCGGGCAGCCAGCAGCAGCCAGCGGCACTCGGATCACCGATAGTGGGATCAGCTGTGCCCGATGTCGCCTCCGCACCGGCTGGAGCCGGATGGAGTGGTGTGTGGAGCATTTGCTCCAACGTGACAGGCTCCGGGAGATGGAGTCGGGTCACTGTGGGCCCTATGATAAACCCACAGCAGTACCTCTTGAAGGGCTGCACAGTGCTTCTACCTCATCAGAGGGGAGCACTGCGGGTCAGTTCTGGGCTGACCTGGAAGAGGGGTCCGCAGAAGGAAAGACAAGTGTGCAGGGGGTGCAGGAACAAGAGAACCTACTGGAACCCACTACGGCCAAAGACAGCACCCTACGCACCCACCAGCAGAACTGGTGAAAGCTCGAAGGCCCGGTACTCAAAACATGAGTCTTTTTTAGGCCATGGCCTAGGCCGGCCTTCTTAGAAGATGCGGGGACCTCCAACGCCAACCAAACCGAAAATCCAGACACCAGCGCAACAACAGCAGCGAAGAACCTACAAAAAGAAGTAAACCTGCCACTGGTAACTATGGAGGTAGGTGGGTCTGGTTCCCTACAAAATACAGGGAGCATGGAGGTTGGGTGGAGATTACACTCTTTTCTGAATGCATGGAGCAAGTTAACAACCGATACTTACATCTTAAGCAGTATCCAGGGATATACAATAGAGTTTATACACAAGTACAGCCCTCCAGTTCAACATATACTGAACCGAATGTTCGTGTCTTCTGATAAAGAAAAATCAAAAGCGCAAGCTGAACTGGTGCGGCTTTACATAAAAGGTGTTATTGAGAAAACTTAACACGAACCATTAGAATTCGTGTCCAATATATTTATCAAAAACAAAAAAGATGGTGGTTGTCGCATCATCATAGATCTGACAAAATGGAAACCTTTGTTACTGCTAAACAATTAATTTCCAAAGGTTACTTCATGGCCAGCATCGATTTAAAAGATGCTTACTATTCAGTGCCTATACGAGGTGACCACAGATGTTACTTAAAATTCAACTGGATGGGACAACTCTGGCAGTATAAAGCACTGCCAAATGGGTTATCATCAGCCTCAGGCTGTTCACAAACATTTTGAAACCAGCCCTAGCGTTTCTACGGAAACGTAAACACATGGTCATGGCATATTTAGAAGACATACTCATTGTGGGCAAAACTTTGGAATTGGCCAAACAAACTGTAACAGCCACAAAACAGTTATTTGAAAAACTGGGATTTATTATCCATCCAGTTAAATCTAAACTAACGCCTTCCACTACTATGGACTATTTGGGGTTTCACCATTGACTCAGTTCACATGTCGGTGACTCTGCCTAAGGGAAAGGCTAGAGATTTAATAGAGGCTTGCAATAACCTCATTGACATCAGCAAACCATCCATCAGATTGGTAGCTAAAGTAATTGGCAAAATGGTGGCTGCCTTTCCAGCCACACAATTTGGACCTCTACATTACCTAAACTTACAGAGAGCAAAAATACAAGCACTCTAAATTAATGCAGGTCACTTTGACAGACCTATGGAACTACCAATCAAGCTAAAATGGAACTAAAATGGTGGATAGATAACATCTGGCTTTGTTCCAATCCAATCATTGTCAGTAACCCTTCCATGGTACTACAAACTGATGCCAGTGCACTTGGGTGGGGAGCCACCAATACCATCACCAGCTGTGGAGGTAGATGGACTGCTGAGCAGCCATTATTACTCACACTGGGCATAAACTACCTGGAAATGTTGGGTGCATTACATGGCCTAAAGTCATATTGTACTGGGTCATATCACCAGCATGTTAGACTACAGATAGACAATACCACCGTGGTAGCATACATTAACCACATGGGTGGAAACAAATCGACATCATGTGACAATCTGGCTAATACAATTTGCCAATGGTGTATCCAGAGAGATATTTGGATATCAGCCACTTACCTACCAGGAAGACTAAATTTAGTGGCAGACACCAGGTCACGCAAATTTAATGAAAACACCGAATGGACGTTGAATAAAAAAGTATTTGCTGATATTACAGCAAAATATGGAACACCAGATATCGATCTATTCGCATCCAGACTTAACCACCAGTTATCAAATTATGTTTCATGGGAACCAGACCCTGGGGCAGTGGCGACAGATGCATTTTCGCTGCATTGGGGGGGGGGGGGGGGGGGGGGGGGGGAGGGATTGTTTATTTACGCATTCCCTCCTTTCTGCTTCATCAGTAGGGTATTAAGGAAAATACAACAAGACTCTGCGTCTGGTATTGGTAGCACCCGATTGGCCTACTCACCATGGTTCCCAGTGGTATTAAACATGGTATTAGAACCATGTATCACCATCCCACATAGACCAGATTTATTGCTACATCCCGTAACAAGGGATAGCCACCCATGCCATAAACATTTGAACTTATTAATTTGTAGAGTTATAAAAACACCTCTACTACAACTGGGACTGACGGACCGAACAGTGAACATGATCTCGGCGGCCCAAAGACAGTCAACCAAAAAACAGTATCTGGTCTATATCAGGAAGTGGGCGATGCACTGCCACAAAAAACAACATCACCTACAGAGACATGAACATCCCGTCTGTTCTGGAATATCTGGCAGGCCTCCACTATGATGAGGGGCTCAGTTACAGTGCCATCAACTGTGCCAGAAGTGCCCTATCGACTTACCTATGGCAGGGGACAGAGCGTTACTCTGTTGGGACTCACCCACTGGTAACAAAACTTATGAGGGGAATTTTTAATACTAATCCCCCAAGAACCAGGTACTCCCAAATATGGGATGTAATTATTATCCTGAAGATGCTCAGGAATTGGTCTCCAGCAACAGCTCTGTCCCTACACAGACTGACATTAAAAACAGTCATGCTAATGGCATTGGTCACGGCACAAAGGGTACAGTCACTGCATAAACTAAGACTGGACAACATGACTACCTCAACAGAAAATATTACGCTTCATATCTATGAGTTAGTAAGCAGAACAGACAGGGATCAGCAGGCCTCAATATACAATTTAGGTCATACCCAACAGATGACCGTCTGTGTATAATAAGACATCTGTCGTTATACATGGAGAAAATGAAAATCCTAAGAGGCAATGAGAAGGCACTTTTTGGTCAGCCACTAGCAACCACACAAAAGAGTGACGGTCCAGACCATCTCAAGATGGCTGAAACAGGTGCTAACACAGGCTGGGGTGGATACTAATATTTTAAATCTCATTCCACCAGGGCTGCAGCTACATCGGCAGCGATACAGTTGGATGTCCCAATGGACCAAATTCTCAAGGCAGCAGGATGGTCTGGGGGGAAAAAACATTCCAATTATTTTACAATAAACCAGTAATGAAACCTGGAACGTTTGCAGAAACAATTTTAAGTTCTGTAAATTAATTTAAACCCATAAAAAGGGGTTATAAATTTGTGTTAATAAATTTTATGATTTCAATGTCGAATTCATGTCCAAATTATGTTAACATAATTCCTCCTACAGTCATCAAGGCAGACGTGATGCATGGACTCGTTTCCACGGCATGAAATCACAGAGCTTTAAAATCTTCACGTAGTCACTCACGTGACTCCGAAGTAAAATAGTAAGATTAAACGAGAACTTACCAGTTTGAAGTTTGATCTGTATTTTATGAGGAGTTACGATGAGGGATTACGTGCCCTCCGCTCCCACCCTTGATCATATACTCAACTGGTATCTTTTCTCTAATCTTACTATGTTTAGTCATTACAGTTATCTGTGATTTCACACCGCTGCTTTGAAGAATGACACGCATGCGTCGTGGCGGGGTTCTTCACGTAATCCCTCATCGTAACTCCTCATAAAATACAGATCAAACTTCAAACTGATAAGTTCTCATTTAATCTTACTATTAAACTACAAACCCACTCGTCTTTGGGATGTGGGAGGAAACCTGAGCAGCCGGAGGAAGCCTACGCGGTCACAGGGAGAACGTGCAAACTCCGTACAGACAGCACCCGAGGTCGGGAGTGAAGCGGGTTTCTGGTCCTGTTAGGTAACAGCTCTATGCACTAAATTAAACTACACAAGGCTAAACTGAACCAAATCAAACTAAGTTAAACTAAACTAAACTAAACCAAACCAAACTAAACCAAACCAAACTAACCCAAGCCAAACTTAAACTAAACGTAAGCCAAATCGTACTTACATTGTCGTCGTTGAATGGCTTGTCGACAGTGACCTGAGGAAGGCGCAGGGTACTCTGCGGTGAGCTGGGTGATCCTCCCATCACCGACACCACGCCGTTCTGGTCCACGGCGCTGTGCAGCTTGCGGCGGCCACCAGCCATGGACCGCTGGCTGCCATGGCTCTGGTTACTGTTGGTGCGGTTGAGCTGGGGCAGGCACAGCGAGCTCCTGACGCTCTCGCTCTCGTCGAAGACGCTGCCCTCGTCGTCCGAGAACGTGTTCTCCACCGCGGCGTCCACCGAGTGCGTCCGGAAGCGGAAGATGCTGCCCCTCCGCAGGGGGTAGTGGTTGGTGAGGATGGGCGCCAGCAGAGGCTGCAGACAGAGAGAGAGTAGAGGACGGAGGTGGTTCAAATAAGCAACAATGCTCAGGGAAGGGCATGCAAAACAAGCAGGGCACCAGTGCAAAAACACAGCTAGAAAAGAATACTGGGCCATGGGAGTGCAAGAGTTGGTCTGTAGTGTTCCATTGTCAAGGGAGGATCAGCTTAGCTTTAGTTTTAGTTGTGTTTTAGTTTAGTTATAGACTTTAGAAATACACTGTGGCCCACCGAGTCCACACAGATCAGCGATCACCCCGTACACTAGCACTACCCTACACCCTAGGGACAATTTACAATTTTACGGAAGCCAATTAACCTCCACACCTGCATATCTTTGGAATGAGGAAGGAAACTAGAGCGCCCGGGGAAAACCCACGCGATCACAGGGAGAACGTGCAAACTCCGTACAGAGAGCACCCGTAGTCAGCCTCGAATCCAGGTCTCTGGCGATGTAAAGCAGCAACTTTGCCACTGCACCACTCACTGTGCCATCCTAAGTTTAGTTTTAGTTAAGTTTTGATTTAGTTTTGGTTTAATTTAGTTTAGTTTATTATTGTCACGTGTTTCGAAGGACAGCGAAAAAGTTTTTTGTTGCATTCCCAGTCAGCAAAAAGACTAATTACAATCAAGCTGTCCAGATTGTAGACTTTATCTAGCTTAGCGCAAGATAAAGTCCAGTAAAGTCTGATTAAAGATAATTCAAAGGTCTCCAATGAGGTAGACCGGAGGTTAGGACCGCTCCCTATATGCTGATAGGATGGTTCAGTTGCCTGATAACAGCTGGGATGAAACTGGCCCTGAATCTGGAGGTGTGCCTTTACTTCTGTACCTCTTGCCTGATGGGAGAGGGGAGAAGAGGGAGTGACCAGGGTGAGACTGGTCCTTGATTATGCTGGTGGCCTTGCTGAGGCAGCGCAAGTTAGCATGTGTTAGGGTAGTTTACAGATTAATTGGTGAATTGGGAACTCCAAGCCGCTGAGAGTGTTCTTCCGACGCCGGAGTTCCATCATCCCGGCGAGAGGGCCTGAAACATCGGGCCACCGTAGTGGCGACTGCGGAGGGCTCAATAGGCCCCGACCACGGGTGAACAAGAGGAAGAGGACTGAACTTTGTTGCCTTCCCTCACAGTGGGAAACGTTGATTCTGCTGTGGGGGATGTTTTTATGGTTTTATGTTTTATGTTAAATGCTATAGTGTTATGTTTATCTTATCTGTGTGCTGTACGGTAACACAAATTTCACTGCACCAATTGGTGTACGTGACAATAAATGTCCTTTGTTATTTGTAAATTCTCCTTAGTGTAGATGGGGGGTAGAGTTTGGGGGGGGGGAAGGGGAGAGAGAGATGTCATGTCAGAGAGGATAGTTTCCTGGGAATTCAGTAGAGGAGCAGCACAGATTGAATGTTCTGTGGCTACGTTCATTGGCTATATTTAAGAGGGAGTTAGATGTGGCCCTTGTGGCTAAGGGGATCAGAGGGTATGGAGAGAAGGCAGGTACGGGATACTGAGTTGGATGATCAGCCATGATCATATTGAATGGCGGTGCAGGCTCGAAGGGCCGAATGGCCTACTCCTGCACCTAATTTCTATGTTTCTATGTTTCTATGTTCTGAAAACTGTGCAAAGCTCAATGGGCTGAATGGTGTCTTTATAGGTCAATGAGGATATACATGCCCCATGGATAGGAGTGCTAGGGGTAGTGAGAGTAGTAACTATGATAAGTCAACATAGGGCGCCACAGTGGCGCAGCGGTAGAGTTGCTGATTTACAGAGCCAGGGACCCGGTTTCCTCCCACACTCCAAAGACGTACATGGTTTTCCTGCCCTTCACCTTGAAGCTCTGCCCTCCAGTATTTATTATTTCCATCCTGGGAAAAAGGTTCTGACTGTCTACCCTATCTATGCCTCTCATAATTTTATATCCTTCTGTCAGTCTTCTCTCAACCTCCGGCGTTCCAAGGAAACGCAACACACAAAACCCCGACCAATGAAGGCAAGCATACTACACAGTACGCCATCTTTACCACTCAATCTACTGGTGTTGCCACTTTCAGGAAGTTATGGACTTGGATCCCATCATCCCTCTGTACAACAATGCTGTTGAGGGTCTTGTTATTACTCGTACAGCTTCACCACCGATTTTCAGGAAACTGGTGATCCGGCATTCCTTTAATCCATACAAAACCACAAGAGCGTATTTGAAATCCCCCCATGGAAGCTCTCCCCGGAAATGTAACGCCTATGAGGCGGCGAATCTCAACCATATCGGGACTTCCGTGGCTGATGGTCGGGTTGAATTTGCCCCCTGCTGCTGGGGCTCTGGAACCGGCCCAGCGGGAGCCGACAGATCCATTCCCAGAGCCTCCTTCCAAGGCCGAATCTGTGGGCCGGTACCTCGGCTCCTCAGCGGCCTGGGCGACAATTCCAGTACCGTTGGACTCCTCTCAGTTGTGACCTCTGTTGCTCTGGCAAAACGGATAATCCAGAAAGGCTCTGAAACAAAGGGTGCTGGAAAATCGGTGATGGTCCTGTAATTCCCATGGTGTTAGGTCAGCACAGTAGTGTAGAGCTGGCCTATCATTCTTTGGATTCTCTCTACCTCCCTCCTTAAACAAGAGATGAGTGGGACGATGCAGCTCACAATAACAATAGTTACCTTGCGGGGTAGACCCTCCTCTGATGCTGACCTCGGTCCCTTCTCTGTTTCCGATATTCCCAGTTCTTTCCCATTCCTGCTCTTAAAGCTTCTCTCGTTGTTGCTTTTGGCACTTAGGTGTGATCTCTCAGAAGAGGTTCGCGATAGGGTCTCGTGTCCCAGTCTGGTCAATTCCTGTGGAACGTTTTCACATAGGTTAGTAGAAGCAAGGAACTGCAGATGCTGGGTTACCAAGGAAAGGCATAAAATGCTGGAGTAACTCAGTCTCCAAATATGAGAAGGGTCTCGACCACACTGGTCCATGATATAATACCTGCACACATCAGTAAATGGAACATGCTTTTATGGAAGTGATTTATCTGAAGACACAAAGTGCTGGAGTAACTCAACTGCCTGACCCAGACCTGATACTGTGTGCAGTATTATCTCATAGACCAGTATTAAATTATTACCTCCATAGTGACAACCAAGTCTTACTCTTTCCTTTGCTATTTTTGTGCTCCTTGGTGTACTTAAAAAGCATCTTTGGATGTACTTTGATTTCACTTGGCAATATTTATCCCTTTGAATGGTGTCTCTGAAAATCTGTCCCTGCCCCCAGCACACTGATGTAATCATGATGAAAGCCCACCAACTCCTCTAATTCCTTAGAAGATTAAGGAGATTTGGTATGTTGACGAATACTCTCTTGAACATCCGCAGGTGTACAGTAGAGAGCTTCTTGATTGGTCGCGTCATGGCCCGGTTCGGCAACTCGAACGCCCATGATTGAAGGAGGTTACAAAAAGTGAACACTGCCCCGGTCCATCGCGGGTACTGATCTCCCCACCATCGAAAACGTCTATCGGAGGTACTGCCTCAAAAAGGCAGCCAGCATCATTAAAAACCCACACCACCTTGGCCACGCTCTCATTTCACTCCAACCATCCGGAGTTTAGGTTTAGGAGTCTGAAAACCATGACCTCCAGGTTCAGGAACAGCATCTTCACCACAACCATTTGAACATTTTGAACATTACACAACATTAACCTATCTATATCTATATCACTAGGGCTTTTTTTTGCACCTGTATTGGAGTTATTAATTTACTGAATTTTTGATTATTATATGTTATCTATGATTTTTGCGTTTACTGACTTACTATGTTGCTCCAAGTAGGAATTTCATTGTCCTGTTGTTGGTATACGTGACAATTAAGATCATAGAGCAGAATTAGGCCATTTGGCCCATCAAATCCATTCCACCATTCGATCATGGCTGATCTATTTTTCCCTCTCAACTCCATTTTCCTGTCTTCTCCAGATAACCCTACCCTTACTAATCAAGAATCTGTCAATCCCCACTTCAAAAATATCCAATGACATGGCCTCCACAGCTGTCTGTGGCAATGAATTCCACAGATTTATCACCCTCTGGCTAAAGAAATCCTCATCTCCTTTCTAAAGGTACATCCATATTCTACAGCGGTGGCCTATGGTCCAAGACTCTCCCACTAGTGGAAACATTTAGTTTAGTTTAATTTAGCGTGATACAGTGTGGAAACAGGCCCTTCAGCCCAACTTGTCCACATCGGCCAACATGTCCCAATTACACTAGTCCCACCTGCCCGGATTTGGTCCATGTCCCTCCAAATCTGTCCTATCCATGTACCTGTCTAACTGTTTCTTAAATGTTGGGATAGTCCCTGTCTCAACTACATCTTCTGGCAGCTTGTTCCATATACCCACCACCCTTTGTGTGAAAACGTTATCCCTCAAATACCTATTAAATCTTTTCCCCTTCACCTTAAATCTATGTCCTCTGGCCCTCGATTCACCTACTCTGGGCAAGAGACCCTGCGCATCTACTCGATCTATTCCTCTCACGATTTTATACACCTCAATAAGATCACTCCTCATTCTCCTGCGCTCCAAGGAATAGAGTCCCAGCCTATTCAACCTCTCCCTATAGCTCAGACCCTCTAGCCCTGGCAACATCCTCGTAAATCTTCTCGGTACCATTTCCAGCTTGACATATTTCTTCTAGCGTGGTGCCCAGAACCGAATAGAATATTCTAAATGTGGCCTCACCAATGTCTTATAACATATAACTGTAATATAACATCCCAACTTCTATACTCAATACTCTGACTAACCTTATCTACATGTGACTCCACCTTCAAGAAACCATGCCCTGCACTCCTAGATCCCTCTTCTCCATAACACTTCCCAGACCCCTACCATTCATTGTGTAGGTCCCGCCCTTGTTAGACGTCCTAAAATGCAACACTTCACATTTCTCTGTATTAAATTCCATCAACCATTCCTCAGCCCACCTGGCCAATCGATCAAATCCTGCTGCAATTTTTCACAATCATCTTCACTATCTGCAAAACCATGCTTTTGTATCATCTGCAAAGTTCCTAATCTTGCTGTCTATGTTCTCATCCAAATCACTGATATAGATGACAAACAGTAACGGGCCCAGCACCGAACCCTGATGCACACAGCACACCACTAGTCACAGGCCTCCAGTCCGAGAAGCAACCTTCCACCATCACCTTGCTTCCTTCCATGAAGCCAATTTTCTATCCATTCAGCTATCTCTCCTTGGATCCCATGCGATCTAACCTTCCAGAGCAGCCTACCATGAGGAACCTTGTTGAATGCTTTGCTGAAGTCCACGTACACAACATCTACAGCTCTGAGTTTAGGAATCCAGGACCAGAGTCCTAGTTTTGATGAGTCTAGGACCAGAGAGCACAGCCTCAGAATAAAAGTACATATCTTTAGAACGGAGATGAGGAGGAATTTCTTTGGTCAGATGGTGGTGAATCTGTGGAATTTATTGCCACAGGAGGCCAAGTTGATGGATATTTTTAAGGAGGAGATTGATAGATTCTTGATCAGTACGGGTGTAAGGGGTTATGGGGAGAATGTAGGAGAATGGGGTTGAGAGGAAAAGATAGATCAGTCATGATTGAATGGCAGAATAGACTTTAGGGGGCAAATGGCCTAATTCTGCTCATGGAACTTATGAACTTTGACCTTGTTACTCTGGGGTGAGTGGGAATGTTTGAGCTCAGGACTAGGGCGGGAGATGACGGATTCCTCACCTGCTCCGCATGCACGTGCTGTATCCGAAGCTGCTCCATGTTCTGCTGGAACTCTTTCTCCTTGGCCACGTTCTCGGCGATGGTGGCCTGGTTCTGCTCGTCGTAGGCCATGGCCACCACAGCCAGGATCAGGTTGATGAGATAGAAGGAGCCCAGGAAGATGACCACCACGAAGAAGAGCATGTATGTCTTCCCGGCCGAGCGCAGCGTCTGTCAGCCAAGGAACAAGAGGGCAAAAGTCACAAGCAGACAGTGTCGGAGGGATAGCAGAGGCCGTTCATCCCTACCAGCCCGTTCCAGCACCCAATGACCTCTGACCTCACCTGGTCACCTTGTCTGGTTGAAAGTTTAGTTTAATTTCCTCTTCTCCCATCAGGCCACAGGTAAACAAGTGTGAAAACCCACACCTCCAGATTCAGGGACACTTTCTCCTAGGTGTTATCAAGCAACTGAACCATCCTCTCACCAACTGGAGAGCGGTCCGGACCTACCATCTAACTCATTGGAGACCCATCGACTATCTTTAATCAGACTTTGCTGGACTTTATCTTGCACTGTCAAGGACGAGTCTCACCCCCATCTCACCCCAGACACTCCCTCTTCTCCCCTCTCCCAACAGGCAAGAAGTACAAAAGGCTGAAAACGCACATCTCTAGATTCAGGGACAGTTTCTTCCCAGCTGTTGTCAGGCAACTGAACCAGCGTATAACCAACTAGAGAGCGGTCCAAACCTCCCCTCTAGCTCCAAAGGGAGACACTCTGACTAACTTTAATCTGCCTTTTCTGGACTTTATCTTGCACTAAATTTTATTCCCTTTATCCTGTATCTGTACACTATGGACGGCTCAATTGTAATCATATGTAATCTTTTCGCTGATTGAATAGCAAGCAACAAAAAAGTTTTTCACTGTAGCTCTGTACACGTGACAACGATAAACTAAACTAACTAGAAATACAGCATGGAAACCGGCATTTCGGCCCACCCTGACCATCCGTTCACACTAGTTCCATCCGACACACTAGGGGTAATTTACAGAGGACAATTAACCTACAAACCCGCACGTCTTTGCAATGTGGGAGGAAACTGGAGCACCCGGACAAAACACACATGGTCACAGGGAGAATGTACAAAGTCTGTACAGACAGCATCCGTAGTCAGGATCGTACTTGGATCTCTGGCGCTGTAAGGCAACAAATCTACCACCACTGTGTCACCCCACTATACCAATCATAGAGTGACAGAGAGATACAGCAAGGAAACAGGCTCTTCAGCCCATGCCGACCATCAACCCGCCCTTTGTCGCTTATCCCATACTTTTTATTCTCCCCATGTACTTATTGAAAGCTACACGGTGCCAGAGACCTGGGTTTGATTCTGGGTGATCACTAGCCGACATGTTAAACTGCTGCATTCCATGTTGTGCTTTGGAGTGGAGGGTAGTGGAGTGTAGAGCCAGTGGCGATAAATATATAATGCATAATATTTAAGTCAGGATGGTGTGTGGCTTGTGGGGGGATACCAGCATAGCAACGCAGTAGGTGGACCATATGTGTCATATCAAAATTCCTTGCCTTTACCAAGTTGATGCTTAAACTCACATCTCCTCACTGCACTGGTGGGCTGGAGGCACAAGCAACTGCAGATGCAGCAATCTTGAGCAAAACACAAAGTGCTGGAGGAACTCTAACTGGTCGGGCAGCATCTTTGGTTTGTTTAGAGATATAGTCTGGAAACAGGCCCTTCTGCCCATCGAGTCTGTGCTGGCCAACTATCCCCCTTGCACTAGTTCTATTCTACACACTAGGGACAATTTACAGAAGCCAATTAACCTACAAACCTGCGTGTCTGGAGTGTGGGAGGAAACCGGAGCACCCGGAGACAACCCGCATGGTCACAGGACAAGTGTGCCAACTCCGTACAGACAGCACCCGTAGTCAAGGTGGGACCCGGGTCTCTAGCGATGTAAGACTGCGACTCTGTCAGCTGCGCCACTGGGGAGGGAAATGGACAGGTGACGTTTCGGGTCGGGATTATTCTGAAGAAGGGTCCCCGACAAAGGAGACACCTCCTGTCCATTTCCTTGGGCAGATGGCCGCCTGACCTGCTGAGTTCTTCTGGCACTTTGAACGCTAGACCCATCGTCTTGGATGAAGAAGATATGATCAGACTGAAGAATGGTCTCGACCCAAAACGTCACCCATGCCTCCTCTCCAGTTGCTGAGTTACTCCAACATTTTGTGTCTATCTTCGGTGTAAGCCAGCATCAGCAGTTCCTTCCTACTCAAAATATGATCAGATTGGGAGACAACACAGGCGAAGGCATGACTAAAAGTAAACCACCCAACCGAGCTCAGTGTGCGGAGATGCTGTGTTGCCGTGGAATTGCTGCTGGATTTATGCACTCTGGCACTGACCTGCTGGTAGAGGTTTTCCCAGAAATCCTGAGTCATTAGCCGGAACAAGGAGAGGAAGGCCCAGCCAAACGAATCAAAACTGGTGTAGTCATAGTCAGGGTTCTTCCCTGCCTTCAGACACATGAAGCCAGGGGGGCACTTCCTGGAAGAGGCCAAGGAGAAATGCACACTCAGTAAGGTCACTTTAAAAGCCTAACCTGTCGCGGTCATGCAGCACGGCAATAGCCCTTGGCCCCACCAGGCCTGCGAAGATCACACCTGATGCAAGGTTTTGACCCAGAATGTCGTCCATCCTTTTGCTGGCACAGATGTCACCAGATCTGCTGAGGTTTTTTTTTGCTTTGTTTGGAAACAGGCCCTGCGGCCCATCAAGCCCATGTTGATTAACGATCACTGGTACATGGATCACCAACCTGGAGTTCCTCCAGGAATTTACATTTCATTTTGGTTCGGTTGACCTTAACTTAGGTTGGTCTATTTTGGCTTAGTCCATTTTAGCCTTAGTCTAGTCCAGTCTACCTTGGTCTAGTCTACCTTAGTCTAGCCTACTCTAGTCTAAGTCGTGTCTATTTTAGTCATCTATTTTAACCTTGTCTAGCCTCGTCGAGTCTTGTTTAGCTTAGTCTAGTCCACCTCAGTTGTCTATCTTAGTCTGTCTAGCCTATAAGTCTAGTTTAGTTTAGATTAGTCTAGTCTAACAGCCTAGTCTAATCTAGTTTAGTCTAATCTAGTTTAGTTTAATCTAGTCTATAGTAGTCCAGTCTATCTTAGTCCAGTCTATCTTAGTCCAGTCTATCTTAGTCCAGTCTATCTTAGTCCAGTTTATCATAGTCTCGTCTGGTTTAGTGTACCTTAGTCAAACTTACTCATGTAGTTTAGTCTAGAGTTACAGCACAGAAACAGGCCCTTCAGTCCACCGAGTCCACACCATTCACACTAATTCCATGTTAACTCACTTTCTCATCCACTCTCAACAAATATAGGCCAATTAACTTCCAAAAAGTATATATTTTGTTACCGATTGTACCTGCAAATTACAGATTAGTTACGATGGCCAACAAATCTGTGGGAGTGGGAGGAAACCGGAGCACCCGGAGCACCCGGAGGAAACCAATGCGGTGACAGGGTGAAGGTGCAAACTCCACCCAGACAACACCCGAGGTCAGGATTGAACCTGGGTCCCCAGAGCTGTGAGGTACCGGCTCTATCAACTGCGCCCTGTGTTGCCCCTCAGCTCAAGGGCAATTAAGGATGGTACAATAAATGGTGGGCTTGAATGATTTATTTTTAAAGAAGGTTCAACCACTTAGGACTGACAAACACGTTCTTAGTGTTAGTCAGTCCACTAACTTAGTGTTAGTGGAGTTTTAGGGCCATCTAAATCAGACGCCATGCTGTTGTAACTCTCTATCTTAGCTGCTTCTCTGGTAGAGTATGAGGAGATTTTCAGTTTGGTAATGTTACCGATTAGCCACAAAAGATCCTGAGGCTTTGTTCCAAAGAAGAGCACGGTGGCGCAGCTGGTTGAGCCACTGCCTCACAGCGCCAGAGACCCGGGTTCGATCCTGACCTCTGGTGCTGTCTGTGTGGAGTTTGTACATTCTCCCTGTGACCACTGTTGGTTTCCTGTGGGTGTTCCGGTTTCCTCCCAAATCCCAAAGACGTGCGGGTTTGTAGGTTAATTCACCCCTAGTGTGTAGGGAGTGGATGCAAAAGTGGGATAACACAGAACCAGTGTGAATGGGTGACCATTGGTCGCCGTGGACTCGATGGGCCGAAGAGCCTGTTTCTATCAATCACGATCTGGGAGATTTCTCAAACTGGAAAGGGTGCAGAGAAGATTTACGAGGATGTTGCCAGGACTCAAAGACCTGAGCAATAGGGAGAGGTTGAGCAGGCTGGGGCTCTATTCCTTGGAGCACAGGAGGATGAGAGGTGATCTTATAGAGGTGTACAAGATCATGAGAGGAATAGATCAGGTATGCGCTCAGAGTCTCTTGCCCAGAGTAGGGGAATCGAGAACCAGAAGACATAGACTTGAGATGAAGGGGAGGAAATTTAATAGGAACCTGAGGAGTAACTTTTTCACACAAAGGGTGGTGAGTATGGAATGAGCTGCTGGATGAGGTAGGTGCTACCACAACGTTTAGACAGGTACATGGATAGCCATGGTCTCCAGTTCCACAGGTACACAGTGTGCAGAGAAGACGGAAGCAAATCTCCCCAAGGCAGATTCACATCAGCAGGTCTGCTGAAATCCTGTTGGTGGAATCAGGAGATTTACATTTCCCAAATAGTCCTGGTGTATTGAAGCCTCTGTTAGGTTTACTGCTGAGGTCAAAGATATACGGAGCGACCTTTCATCCCAGCTTGACCTACCATTGCTCTGCTCACTTCCTCCACCCAAATAGTTCACATGCCACCAGGACACCAGGGGACGGCACAGTGCGCAGCAGGTAGAGCTGCAGCCTCACAGAGTCGGAGACCCGGGTTCGATCCTGACCCCGGGTGGAGTTTGCACGTTCTCCTTGTGACCGTATGGGTTTCCTCCGGGTGCTCCGGTTACCTCCCACATCCCAAAGAGGTGCGGGTTTGTAGGTTAATTGGCCTCTGTGAATTGCCCCATGTATGTAAGGTGATTGGTAGAATCTACTGGGAGTTGTTGAAAATGTGGGGAGAATTAAAAAATGGGATTAATATGGGTTTAGTGTAACTGGGTTTAGTGTAGTTAAGAGATATAGCAAGCAAACAGGCACTTTGGCCCACCAAGTCCACGCCCACCCTCAATCACCCATTCACACTAATTCTATCTATCCTACTTTCTCACCCAAACCCGGCACACCAAGGGCAATTGACAGAGGCCAATTAACCTACAAACCCGCATGTCTTGGGATGTGGAGGGAAACCGGAACACCAGGAGGAAACCCACGCGGTCACACACGGAGAACATACAAACTCCACACACAAGCAGCACCCGAGGTCAGGATCGTACCCAGGTCTCTGGCGCCACGAGGCAATGGCTCTACCAGGTGCGCCACTGTGCCGACCACACCCCAAAGAAATGCAGCTCGTGGGTTAATTGATCACAGTAGGTTGCCACTGCTGCGTAGGTGAGTGGGGAGTTGGTGGGTATGGAGAAGTGAGAATAGTCTCTAAGAAATGTGGGGAATAAAGAGGGTTGGCAGTGCTCCAAGAGCCGGCATAGACTCGATAGGCCGAGTGCGTGGATCAGACGCGGCCTGCAACGGCACTGGGCAGCGATGGACATCAACAGCACCATCTGGCCAGGCCGGCCCCTGCAACTCCAACCCAGTGCCTACACAAGAGCAACAGCCCTTTAAGGCCATGTCAAGACTATATTTTTAAGAAGATGGACACAAAGACCTGGAGTAACTCAGCAGGTCAGGCAGCATTCCTGGAGAAAATCAATAGGTGGCGTTTCGGGTCAAAACCCTTCTTCAGACCCAAAATGTCACCTCTTGCTTTTCCCCAGAGATGTTGCCTGACCCGCTGAGTTGCTCCAGCAATATCTTCGGTGTAAACCAGCATCTGCGGATCCTGCCGACATATATTTTTAACACCTTTGAAACTTGAAGGATGCAAGATGGCACCGGAAATGTGGCGCCTTGTGCACTGCCTCAGATTAATATATTATTCTTACACGTTTGTATCAAAGTGCGATTGGGTTTGTGTGTGGTATGATTTTTACTGATGTGTGTGCAAAAAAGGCATTTCACTATTACCTAGGTACATGTGACAATAAAGTACCATCAAACCATTGATGGGCCAAACGTCCGTCACAGAGAGAAATGTGTGAGATTTGATTGCTTCGGATTCCAGTTGGTCTATCTTGGTTTAATCCTGGCCTCCTGCCCAGACTAATGCAAACTGGTCTACAAAAATCTGCTTTTCCATATTTCATTCTATTTTTATTTAAATCTGATTTTGTTAAAAGCGGATTATTTTTCCCATCTCGAGCTGCAGGGCCTTTTGCAGTATGACATTGGAGTGTGTTCCAGGCGTCACGGGATCACAGTTTATTGCATGGAAGCCGGCCATTCGGCCCATCGTACCCATGTTAAGTGGACAGGGGTTAATATGGCCGATCCCACTAGCCTGGGCTTGGACCCATGGTCCTCGGTCACTGCCCTCCAACCTTAAGCTCTCCCAGCTTAACCTCGCTGCTGCCAATGTTCTGGAGATCCCGTGGCACGGGTCCCAGCTGTGATAGGAGCTGACCCCTGGCAGAATTTAGTGTGGGAGTGGCACAATGGTGCAGCTGGTAGAGCCGCTGCCTCACAGCGCCAGACACCCGCGTTCGATCTCAACCTCGGGTGATGCCTGTGTGGAGCTTACACGTTCTCCCTGGGACCGCGTGGGCTTTCTCTGGGTGCTCTGGTTTTCTCCCACATCCCAAAGACCAGCATGTTGGCACATTAATTGGTCACTGTAACTTGCTGATAGAGTGTGGTCAAGGGTTATGGGGAGAAGGCAGGAGAATGTGGTTGAGAGGGATTGAATGGTGAAGTGGAATTGATGGGCCAAATGGCCTAATCCTGCTTCTATAACTTATGAACATGAGTTAATGGAAATACAGGGAGAATACAATGGGGTTAGTGTATGTTTAGTGTAAATGTGTGGTTGATGTTTGGCATGGACTTGATGGACCGAAGGGCTATTTAGTACTATATGACTGTAAGTTTAATTATCAGATGCTTCCTCAACAGTAGTTGTCTGGGTTTCAAAGAGGTAACACAAGGAAAGGCAGCAGGAGCAGGCCATTCGGTCCCTCGAGCCTGCTCTGTTATTTAATGATCTCATGGATAATTTGATCTTGGCGATTTGGTATTGGTGTATTATTTATTATGATGTGTACTGGGATACAGGGAAAATGTTGTATTACGTGCTATCCAGTGAAATCGTACTGCCATGCACAAGTACGACAGATACTGCAAAGAGAAAAATACCAGAGTGCAGAATATAGTGTTATAATGTTAGTGTTACAGTTACAGAGAAAATGCAGTTAAAGTGCAAGGTCCACAATGAGGTAGAGTGGAAGATCAGGACTACACCCGAGCTTATAGGAAGGCTGCTCAGTAGTTTGATAACAGCGGAGAAGAAGCAGTTTAGTTAAGTTTAGTTTAGATACAGCGCGGAAATAGGCACTTTGGCCCACCGAATCCACGCCGACCAGCAATTCCCACACACTAACACTATCCTACACACACTCGGGACAATTTACAATTTTACCAAGCCAATTGGCCTACAAACCTGTACATCTTTGGAGTGTGGGAGGAAACCGGAGATCCCTGAGAAAAGCCACGGGGGTCTTGGCGAGAACATACAAACTCCTTACAGACAGCACCTGTAATCAGGATCGAACCCGGTTCTCTGGAGCTGTGAGGCGGCAACTCTACTGCTGCGCCACCATGCTGTGTTCCTGAAGCTCTTGTACCTTCCGTCCAACGGGATCCGGGAGAAGAGGGAATGACCAGGGGTTTAAGTGGTCCTTGATTATGTTGGCTGCTTTCCCGAGGCAGCATGAAGTGTAGATGGAGTCAATGGAGGGAATCCCAGTTTGTACATTGGAATTCCCAGCAATTCCCCATAACCCTGGATTCCACTAGAACTTGTCACCTTTGGATATATCTACTGTCTCAGTGTCCACAGCGATTTAGCGTCCAGAATTTAAATCACGTTGATGGGAGAAGACGTCAATGTTCAAAACATTGTTTCTGCTGGGTGAGACTAGTCCATTGATAATGACTTTAAGGATAGATGGCACAATGGTGCTTTGATAGAGTGGCTGCCTTACAGCGGCAGAGATCCGGGTTCGATCCTGACTGCGGGAGCTGTCTGTACGGAGTTTGCATGTTCTTTACTGTGACAGCGTGGGTTTTCTCCGGATGCTCCGGTTTCCTCCCACATTCCAAAGACGTACAGGTTCATAGGTTAATTGGCTTCTGTAAAATCGTAAATTGTCACCAGTGTGTAGGATAGTGTTAATGTACAGGGTGATCGCTGGTTGGCAGGGACTTGGTGTGCCGAAGGGTCTGTTTCCACGCTGTATCTCTAAAATAAAGTCTAAAGACCTGGACTCAGATAATTCAAGGAGAAAGTGAGCAAGTGTACATTTTCACACAGCAGAAGTTTGGAACTCTCTCTACCAAAAGCTACGGGAAGTCGTTGTAAGGAGAGCTAAGGTGGCCAAGATCAGCAGACATTTGCAAAGAAAAAGGACCCAAACGGAGCAAATAGATCTGGAATGTACAAGACATAATTAGCATGTTTGCAGGTAACATGAAAGTGGGTGGCATTGTACATACCAAAGATGCTTATCAGAAATTGCAGCAGGATCTTGATCCATTAGGGCAGATGGGCTGAGGAGTCGTTAATGGAGTTTAATACAGATAAGTGTTACGTAAAACATTTGGGGAAGTCAAACCATGGCAGGACCTACATAGTGATAGGTAGGGAGTGTTGTAGAGCAGAGGAATCTAGGAGTGCAGGTACGCAGTTTCTTGAAAGGGACGTCACAGGTAGATAGGGTGGTCAAGAAGGCTTTCGGCACATTGATCAGTCAGAGTATTGAATACAGAAGTTGGGAGGTTATATTACAGTTATACAAAGCATTGGTGAGGCCACGCTTGGAGTATTCAGTTTTGATCAACCTGTTAAGGAACGATGTTGTTTAGCTGGAAGGGGTGCACAGAAGATTGACGAGGATGTTGCCAGGACTCAAGGGCCTGAGCTGTAGGGAGAGGTTGAGCAGGAGATCTTTGTTCCTTGGAGCGCAGGAGGCTGACAGGTGATCTTATAGAGGTGTATAAGATCATGAGGGGAATAGATAGGGTAAATTCACAGTCTTTAACCCAGGGTTGGGGAACCCAAAACCAGAGGACAGAGGTTTAGGGTGATGGGGAAAGGTTCAACAGTGGTGGATATATGGAATGAGCTGCCAGAGGAGTTGAAGCCAATACTATCACAATGTTTAAACAACATTTAGACGTGTAGTGGATCGGATAGATTTAGAAAGATAAGGGCCAAATGCATGCAGGTGTGACTAGTGTAGATGGGGCATGTTGGTCGGCATGGACAATTTAAGCTGAAGGGCCTGTTTCAAGCTGTATGACTCTATGACATACGATGTAGTTTCAACCACGGTCCACAAAGAGATGGGAGATTCTTAAATCTAGAGACACAAGGAACTGCAGATAGACAATAGACAATAGACAATAGGTGCAGGAGTAGGCCATTCGGCCCTTCGAGCCAACACCGCCATTCAATGTGATCATGGCTGATCATCCCCAATCAGTACCCCGTTCCTGCCTTCTCCCCATATACTCTGACTCCGCTATTTTTAAGATCCCTATCTAGCTCTCTCTTGAAAGCATCCAGAGAACCTGCCTCCACCGCCCTCTGAGGCAGAGAATTCCACAGACCCACCACTCTCTGTGAGAAAAAATGTTTCCTTGTCTCAGTTCTAAATGGCTTATTCCTTATTCTTAAACTGTGGCCCCAGGTTCTGGACTCCCCCAACATCGGGAACATGTTTCCTGCCTCTAGCGTGTCCAAACCCTTAACAATCTTATATGTTTCAATTAGATTCCCTCTCATCCTTCTAAACTCCAGAGTATACAAGCCCAGCTGCTCCATTCTCTCAGCATATGACAGTCCCGCCATCCTGGGAATTAACCTTGTAAACCTACGCTGCACTCCCTCAATAGCAAGAATGTCCTTCCTCAAATTAGGGGACCAAAACTATTCCTTTATAAAAAAAGACTGAGTTACTCCGGCACTTTAGACTTAAATCTAATCGCATGTAAAATCAGGGCAGAGCTCGAAATATGCTTTCCCACCTAACTCCTTAAAACAGATATCGGTGCAGAAACTACTTCTCCATTAAGGGCCTGTCCCACTTACGTGTCCTTGGCACACAAACTACGCAACCTCGTGGTCGCGTTGAGGCGCACGGGCATTGTATGGCCTCACGGGGCCGGTCCCACTGAGAAGCACGGGAGGGGTATGTAGTTGTGCGCGACATCGCACGGGGCTCCGAAATTTTTGTAGCAAACAAAATATTTGCGCATCAACTGACGGCCAAAGTGGGACAGGCCCAAGACCCTGGCGCGACGCAACGTCTCACCTCCAACAGCAGCAGAAGCAGGCAAACGATCGCCAAACTCGGCCTGGGGCTCACGGCCGTTGCGGATCCAGATCCGCCCCCACTTCTACTCCCAGAGTGGGGCCAAGAAAATTGAAGATAGACACAAAATGCAGGAGTAACTCAGCGGGACCGGCAGCATCTCTGGAGAGAAGGAATGGGTGACGTTTCGGGTCAAGACCCTTCTTTTCAGACTGAAGAAGGGTCTCCACACGAAACGTCACCCATTGCTTCTCTCCAGAGATGCTGCCGGTCCCGCTGAGTTACTCCAGCTTTGTGTCCATCTTCAAATGACGTCACGCGCCCCAGACGGCTGTGCGTACGCATGTAATCGCGCCCGACCTTCGCGGGACCGTCTCGACTCAACGCGACCACGAGGTCGCGTAAATTGCGTACCAAGGACACGTAAGTGGGACAGGCCCTTTAGGATACAGTGAATCAAAACACTTTGAACACAGAAAGTGCGAACTGAGGTGGATGTGATAAGAATCTGTTTTTTCCCCTTTCTGCATTACCGACAGATTACACAGCCCATAATCATTGCCAGGATGAAGGTGGCTTCTGTCGCCATGGCAACGGCAGTCGGGCGCCCGTTGTTTATTAAGATTACTTTGAGTGCATTCACTGCCCGCACAGGTAACAATGGTGAGGAGAAAACACTCCGGTCCCTAAAGAGAGAGGAAACCTCGACATTAACTACGGGAAGGCTCTCAGCTACAATCTAGGCCTTGCCGGGTTGCTGAGTGAAGTCAGACTTTAATCAATATTATTACATTAGACGTGCAAGGCTAATTAGCTCAGGTATCGATCGACGCTGGCTGTTACCAAATTGGCCCTGACTAACGCACCATTCGTTTGGTACTTCACAAAATCAGAGGGCCACATTTCGCAGTCTTTTGCCATAAACGATGTCCCAAACAGCTCCTCACTTATTGATGAATGTTTTATATTACAGCCTGCCACAGCGGTTATTGAATTAATCGTGTGAGCTGTCCAGAATTTCTGCACCAACGCATTTAGACAGGTACATGGTTAGAGTAGGTTTAGAGGGATATGGGCTAAACACAGACTGGTGGGACTAGTGTAGATGGGGAGTGTTTGTCAACGTTTGTTCCCCTAGTGTGTAGGGAGTGGATGTGAAAGTGGGATTACATAGAACCAGTGTGAGCGGATGATCGATGGCCAGTGTGGACCTGTTGGGCCAAAGGGCCTGTCTCCATGCTGGGGAAAACTCAGCATCTTGGAAAGAGAAAGTGATAATACTTTAGGTCAAAGGAGTGGAGTGGAGTGAAGTGGAGTTGAATTGAATGATACATCATGAAAACAGGCCCTTCGGCCCACCGGTTCTAACACTGGCCATCGATCATCCGTTCACACTAGTTCTATGTAATCCCACTTTCACATCCACTCCCTACACACGAGGGGAAATTTACAGAGGTCGATTAATCTCCAAACCTGCATGTCTTTGGGATGTAGGAGGAAAACAGAGCAGCCGGAGGAAATCCAACGGTCACAGGGAGAACGTGCAAACTCCACAATGACAGTACCCGAGGTCACAATGGAACACAGGTCTAGGTGCTGTGAGACAGAGGCTCTACAGGTTGTGCCACCCCATCCTCAAAGGTCTTCAACGTGAATTATTAATTCTTGCTCTTCTCCCCGCTGATGCTGCCTGACCTGCTGAGTGTTTCCAGCATTTGTTCTGAGGGCAATTTGGAAAGCTGTGAAGGGATGGATAAATTGAAGTGATATTTCATAAGGTATCCTTGCAGGTCCTTGTAATGATGGCAATGGATGGACAAGGACATTCAAACCTCGTAAGTGAATGAACAACTCGCATTCTCCATTATTCTTCACTCTTCAAGACTCCATTCTTATTCTTCATTCTCCATTCTTCTTTAATGAATAGATGGAGTGAAAGCACAGTCTTCTACCAAGAGCAGGGGAATAAAGAACCAGAGGACATGGGTTTAAAGAAAGAGGGGAAAGATTTAATACAGACCTCAGGGGCAACTTTTTCCACACAGTGGGTGCAGGTATATGGAACGTGCTTGACACAAAATGCTGGAGTAACTCAGCGGGTCAGGCAGCATCTCTGGAGAGAAGGAATGGGTGACATTTCAGGTCGAGACCCTTCTTCAGTTGGTTCGGTCTCGACCCAAAACGTCACCCATTCCTTCTCTTCACAGATGCTGCCTGTCCCGCTGGGTTACTTCAGCATTTAATGTCCATATTCGGTGTAAACCAGCATCTGCAGTTCATTCATTTAGTGTCTATATTTGGTGTAAACCAGAATATCCTACACATATGGAACGAGCTGCCAGAGGAGTTAGTTGAGGCAGGTGATATAACAGCATTTTAAAGACATTTGGACAGGCACATGGATAGGAACAGTATAAAGAGATATGGGTCAAATTCAGGCAGGTGGGACTAGTGTAGATGGGACATCGTTAATTTTTAGTTTAGTTTAGTTTAGAGATACAGTGTGGAAACAGGCCCTTTGGCCCACTCAGTCTGTGCCGACCAGTGATCCCCACACACAAACACTATCCTACACACACTAGGGATAATTTACAATTATACCAAACCAATTAGCCTACAAACCTGTGTGACTTTGGAGTGTGGGAGGAAACCGGAGTTCCCGGAGAAAACCCAAGCAGGTCACGGGGAGAACGTGCAGACTCCATACAGACAGCATCCCGTAGTCAGGATGGAACCCGGTTCTCTGGCGCTGTAAGGCAGCAACTCTACCGCTGTGACACTTTGCCACATCTTGTGGTCAGCATGGGCAAGTTGGGAGGAAGGTCCTGATTCTGTCCTGTATGACTCTGTGATTTTCAGACTGTGAGATCTTATACCCAATGTCTAGATTGAACCCTATTACAATGTCATCATACAATCATACAGCACAAATGCAGGCCCTCCATCCCATCAGGTCTGTGTTCACATTACTGCTCACATCTATGCTAATCCCATTTGCCTGCACAAGGACTGTATCCTTCTATTCCTGGCCTATTTAAATGTCTGGCCAAATGCCTCTTAAATGTAGTGATCGCATCTGATTCCAGCACCTCCTCGCGTAGCATGTTCCAGGTATCAACAACACTGTAAGAAATTTACCCTCAACTATCCTTTAAAACATCTTCCTTAACCCATGACCTCTTGGTTTTTGATATCCCTACCATGGGGGGGAATAAAATATTGTCACTATCTACCTTATCTATGCCTCTCATAATATTACATGAGGCAAAGATGTATAGTTTAGTTTAGTTTGGAGATTGAGCATAGAAACAGGCGCTTTAGCCCACTGAGTCTATGCTGGCCGAATGTCTTTGGCAAGTGGGAGCTTGCCCAAGGAAGCGGCTCTACCACCTGCACCATTGTACCGCCTGTCACGGGCATCCCATCTCCCTTCTGCTTCACTCGCTTAAAGTATGTCACATCTCTAACCTTTACTTCTCCTTACAATCAGCTGTCCACCTGAAACACCTCCATCTATGTCCACAGCTGCTGCCTGACATGCGGAGCATTTGGAGTTTTATTCTACCTTAAATTAAACATTTTGTTTACTTCAACAATGTTATTTTCTTCCAAAAGCACACCAAACTACTTCCTGGCTAGAAATGAAAATCCAAAAAAAACAAAGGTAATGTAGAATCCTCCACTTCCTCCAACACAAATCCTCCACTTTGATGACCTCGAAAAGATCATCCACACATTTATCTCCTCCCGCCTAGATTACTGCAACTCTCTTTACACTGGCATCAGCCAATCTTCCCTGTCCCACCTGCAACTGGTCCAAAACGCCGCTGCGAGACTCCTGACGGGCACCCAAAAAAGGGACCACATCGCCCCGATCCTGACCTCTCTCCACTGGCTCCCTGTGCGGTTCCGTATACATTTCAAGACCCTCCTCCATGTCTACAAAGTCCTCAATGGGCTTGCCCCCTCCTACATTGAATGTCTTCTCACCCACCACTCCACCTCCAGGTCCCTCAGATCGGCCGACTTGGGGCTGCTGAATATCCTGCAGTCTAGGCATAAGCTCAGGGGCGACCGTGCCTTTGCGGTTGCAGCTCCCAGACTGTGGAACAGCATCCCCCATCCCATCAAAACTGCCCCCTCCATCGACTCCTTTAAGTCAAGACTTAAATCTTATCTATACTCCCAAGCCTTTCCTGACGTCTACCGAGCGAGGGCTATATGTATATAGGCCTATTTCCTTCGCTCCATAGATGCTGCTGCACCCGCTGAGTTTTTCCAGCATTTTTGTGTATATATGTATGTAGTTTGTCTGTTTATACTATTCTTATAACAAATGTAAAGCACTTTGGCCAATGAGAGTTGTTTTTTAAATGTGCTATATAAATAAATGTGACTTGACTTGACTAGAATCATGGAGTTATATCGAGTCATAGAATTATATCAACATAGTTATAAAGTCCAGAATTTATAATCATAGAGTTATATAGAATCATAAAGTTGCTTCAAGTCATAGAATTATATAATCATAGTTACATAGACCTAGAATTATATTGTCATAGTTACATAAAATTAAGGCTATATAGTTATAGTTTTATAGTCAGTTATATAGAATCATTGAATTATATTGAGACACGGAATTATATAGTCATAGTTTCATAGTTATATAGTTATGGAGATATATAGAATCATAGTTATATAGTCATAGAGTTATATTGAGTCATAGAATTATGTAGTTATATCCGAATCAGTTATATTGTCATAGAATTATGTAAATATAGCAGAAGTTATATTGAGTCATTGAATTACATTATCAGAGTTATATCGTCATAGTTATACAGTCAGAGAATGATGTAGTTATAGAGAATCAGTGTTGAATCAGTTATAACGAGTCAGAATTATATACAGTAGTCATAGTTATATAGAATCATATTTATATAGAAGAGTTATATTGAGTCATAGTTATTGAGAATGAGAGAGTAATATAGGATCATAGTTATACAGAATAATATTATTATATAGTCATGGATTTATATTGAGTCATAGTTATACAGTCAGAGAATTATATAATTGTATAGAGTCATAGAGCTATATGGAGTCAGTTATATAGAGTCATGGTTGTATAGTCAGAGTTATAAAGTCATAGATTATGAAGTCATTGTTATATTGTTATATTGTCATAGTTATATAGTTAAAGAGTTATGCAATCAGTCGTGCAGTCATAAAGTAATATAGAGTGAGAGTTACATGGTCATAGAGTTATATAGTCATAGAGTTATACAGCACAGAAATGGGCCCTTTGGCCCAATGAATCCATGCCAACATTAAATTTACACTAATCCCATTTAATTCTCCGGCAGTTTAGTTTATTTGTAGATTCTTCTCCAACTGCAGACAAATGTCCCATTCACACATTCAACACATCATTATTCAATATCTTCAATGACATTTTGCAGGCCATCCCAACCAAATTGCGTGTAGATTTTTACTTGCCGCTTGTGTGTAAAGGGCAGGAGGGAGTGAGGTAGAGAGTGGAAGGGATGGGGGTGGTGGGCGGGGAGGGGGGGGCGGTGGTGGAGTAGGGGGTAAGGGAAATCTTTGCTAGAAAAGATGAATGTTGGGTGTGTGTTTGCAAATCTTTGAAGGGGTCAAGACCAATCAATCAAGGCAAATGAAGAGCTAATTAGGTAGGAATATCTGATAGAGTTTAGAGTTACAGCATGGAAACAGGCCATTCGGCCCACTGTGTCCACACTGACCATCGATCACCGAGTCACACTAGTACTATGTTATCCAACTTTCGCATCCACTCCCTCCCTCCATGCTCGGCGGAATTTTACAGTGGCCAATTAAGGTAGCACAGCGGCACAGCAGTAGAGTTGCTGCCTGACAGCGCCAGTGACCTAGGTTCGATCCTGACTATGGATGCTGCCTGTACAGAGGTTGTACGTTCTCCCTGTGACCGTGTGGGTTTTCTCCAGGTGCTCCGTTTTCCTCCCTCATTCCCTCAAAGACGTAGAGCTTTGTAGGTTAATTAGCTTTTGTAAATTGTCCTTAGTGTGCAGAATAGAACTAGTGTATGGGTGATCACTGGTCGGAGTGGACTCGTTAGGCCAAATGGCCTGTTTCCATGCTGTAACTCTAAAACTGACACCAAATTAACCTACAAACCCCCACGTCTTTGCGGAGGAAACCGGAACACCCAGAGGAAACCTACGTAGTCACAGTGAGAACATGTAAACTTCATACAAAGACAGCACCCGAGGTCAGCGCCGGTCTCCGGCGCTGTGAGGCAGCAGTTCACTTAAATTAAACACTCAAGCTATTTAATCAAGTTGAACTTTAACAAAGTTTTGGCTGGGCCTCAGTGTTAACCCCGAATAGTCCCGTTTTGGAAGGATTGCAAGGCCTCTGGAGTGGTGTAGATGCTGAAATAAAAGAGGCCATGCTGGAAATACTCAGTCTGTTACATCTCTAATCCTTGCTACAGTCATCCACCTGAAACACCTCCTCCTTCTATCTCCACAGCTGCTGCCTGACCTGCTGAGCATTTGGCGTCTTATCCCAACGTAAATTAAACATTTTGATTACTTCAAACGTGTTATTTTCTTCCAAAAACACACCAAAGTACTCATGGTTGGAATGAAAATCCAAAACAGAACAAAAGTAGAATCATACAGTTATATAGAATCATACAGTTATATTGGGTCAGAGAATTATATAGTTATGGTTATATAGAGTCAGATTTATATAGAATCAGTTATATAGAATCATAGTTAAATAGTCATAGAGTTATATAGTTATGATTTTAATATTGTCAAGAGAAATGTAACACAAGCTATGAAATCAAGCTGAACTTTAATAATTTGTGGTCGGACCTCAGTGTTAACCCTGAGTACTTTAGGAAGGATTGCAAGGCATCTGAAGAGGTTGTAGAGGCCCTTGTTGGTAATATTCAGCAGGTCAGGCAGTTTTTGTTGAGGCTAAAATTTAAGGTCAAATACTCTTCATCAGCTCTGGCAAAGAGATATAAACATAGCTATTCATGACAAAGACCTAAAATTGATATTTTGACCTGAAGTATTGACTCTGTTTATACTTTAGACTTTAGAGATATACAGCGCAGAAACAGCCCCCTTCAGCCCACTGAGCCTGCTCCGACCAGCGATCACCCCGTACACTACACACTAGGGACAATTTACAATATTATTGAAGCCAATTAACCTACAAATCATGGAGTGTGGGAAGAAACCGGAGCACCCGGTGAAAACGCACGTGCTCACAGGAAGAAAGTACAACCTCCGTACAGACATCACCCGTAGTCAGGATTGAACCCGAGGCTCTGGTGCTGTAAGGCAGCAACTCTACCTCTGCGCCACTGTGCCGCCCTGTTCCTCTTTCCACAGATGCTGCCTGACCTGCCGAGTGTTTCCAGCATGTTCTGTTTTGTGACTGACAGCAGATGACATTTCCGCTCAAAGTTCATAAGTGATAGGAGCAGAATATGCCATTCGGCCCCTCGAGTCAACTCCCCCATCCCATCATGGCTGATCTATCTTTCCCTCTCAACCTAATTCTCCTGCCTTCTCCCCATAACCCCTGGCACCCATACTATTCATGAATCTATCAAACTCCGTCTTAAAAAATATCCATTGACTTGACCTCCACAATGAATTACATGGATTCACCACTCTCTGAATATGGTTTAACCTGGACCCACCTCTGAACATCATCTTGTGAGTGAACAGACTAGTATAATGCAGATTCTACTTACCCAGCATCTGTATTGTTCCCACAAAGTAAGGCATCCTTGCGACCTTTCATCCGATAGTGGTTTGCTAAACATTAACAAAGTTAAAGGTAATATTAGCAAACAATTTTACAGAAGACTTACTGAAAGGAAAGAGTTAAAAGCATTTGCTTTTCAAATCCAATTCTTTGGGTCATTTGTAAAGCATATTTGGGCTGACAATAATAATTTTCTTTATAATTATACCGTAATTTAGTAAAAGGCCCAGGGGTGCTGTACTGCAGGATTATCAAACTAGATTTGATTCAGAACAATATATTGGAACGTGTGTGGAAAGGAACTACAGATGCTAGTTAATTCCGAAGAGAGACACAAAGTGCTGGAGTAACTCAGCGGGTCAGGCAGCATTTCTGGAGAAAAATGATGAGTGACATATTGGGTTGGGACCCTTCTTCAGACTAGAAGGCAGAAATATCACCCAAGGTACACAAAAATGCTAGAGAAATTCAGCGGGTGCAGCAGCATCTATGGAGCGAAGGAGATAGGCAACGTTTCGAGCCGAAACCCTTCTTCAGACTGATAGGGGGTGGGGGGGAGGCGAGGAGAAGAAAGGGAAAAGGAGGAGGAGGAGCCAGAATTGTGAGAATTCAATGTTCATGCCACCAGGATGCAGACTCCCAAAGCGGAATATGAGGTGCTGTTCCTCCAATTTCCGGTGTTGCTCACTCTGGCCGTGGAGGAGGCCTAGGACAGAGAGGTCGGATATGGAATGGGAGGGGGAGTTGAAGTGCTGAGCCAGCGGGAGGTCAGGTTGGTTAGTGCGGACCGAGCAGAGGTGTTCGGCGAAACGATCGCCAAGCCTACGCTTGGTCTCACCGATGTAGATCAGCTGACATCTAGAGCAGCGGATGCAATAGATGAGGTTGGAGGAGGCGCAGGTGAACCTCTGTCGCACCTGGAACGACTGCTTGGGTCCTTGAATGGAGTTGAGGGGGGAGGTAAAGCGACAGGTGTAGCATCTCTTGCGGTTGCAAGGGAAAGTGCCCGGGGAAGGGGTGGAGCGGGAGGGAAGGGAAGAATTAACAACACTTGTTCAAACTTGTTGGTCCAAGAGACACAAAATGCTGGAGTAATTCAACGTGTCAGGCAGCACCTCTGGACCACATGGATAGGTGACGCTTCGGGCTGGGGCCCTTCTTCAGATTGATTGTAGTGGGGGCGGGGGGCGGGGGGGGAGGAGAGAAAGCTGGAGAGAGGACAAAGCATGACAGGTAATACATAGACAGGACATAGGGGAATGAGGATTTTTGATAGGCAGACATTTGGAACAAAGGCAGGAGATAAGAGCAGAAGGTGTGAGACAGGATTGAGAAGTTGGAAATTGTGAATCCAGTGAAAAGAATGTAGGAGGAGGATGGGGACAGGAAGGTGCGTGTCCAGGGGGGGGGTACAGGAGAGGAGAGGGGGAAAGAGGAGAAGGAGGAATGTGAGCCCAAACGGAATATGAGCTGCTGTTCCTCCAGTTTGTGTGTGGCCTCACTCTGACAGTGGAGGAGGCCCAGGACAGAAAGGTCGGTGTGGGAATGGGAAGGGGAGATAAAGTGGTCAGCAACCAGGAGATCCAGTAGACCTTGGCAGACCAAGTGCAAGTCTTCAGTGAAACGGTCGCCAAGTCTACACTTGGTCTCACCGACATACAAATGAATATAAAGGAAGATAAGAACAAAGAATACAAAAGTATGATAAGTCATAGGAGAATGAGAATGGAGTGTGTGTGGAAGGAATGAAGGGATGAAGGAGCGCCAAGTTACCATCACGGACGGTGAAGGGCATTGGGATCTGTACATTTCTCTGAGCTCTTTGAATGGAGACGGTTTGGAGACATCAGCAATTATATTTGTCACATTCATCCACTTCCCTCAGATTCGACCACTCACCCACACATTAGGGGCAATCTACAGCGACCAACTCACCTGCCTACCTGCATGTCTTTGTGGAGGAAACCGGAGCACCCGGTGGCACTCCACGGGGTCACAGGAAGAACATGCAAACTCCACGTGGACAGCGCTCGAGGTCAGGATTGAACCTGGCCCTCCCAGCAGCATAACTACCTGGTTGTAACAACAAAGGCCAAGCCAGAGTGAACGGAAGCTGCTGCTGGGTAAGTCGCCCAGCACTGTGGCACAGTGGCACAGTGGTAGAGTTGCTGCCTCACGGTGCCAGAGTCCTGGGTTCGATCCTGACTACAGGTGCTGCCTGCGCCAAGTTTGCACTTTCTCCCTGTGACCATGTGGGTTTCCTCTGGGTGCTCCGGTTTCCTCCCATATCTCAAAGATGTGCAGGTTTGTAAGTTATCCATAGTGTGTAGGATAGAACTAGTGTATGGGTGATTCCTGGTTGGCGTGGACTTGTTGGGCCTAAGGGCACGTTTCCTCACATTATCTCAAAAATTAGTAAAGTAAAAACGTTCTCCCTGTGACCGCATAGGTTTTCCCTGGACGCTCCGGTTTGCTCCCACATCCCAAAGACATGCAGATTTGTTGGTTAATTGGCTTCTGTAAAAGTGTGTCGGGAGTGGATGCGAAAGTGGAACAATGTGGAACTAGTGTGAACGGGTGATCGATGGTTGGCCTGGACTCGGTGGGCCGAAGGACCTGTTTCCATGCTGTATTTCTAAACTAAACTAAATTAGTGACAGGGAAGCATTGACGGAAGCTTTTGGGACAATTTGAAGGTGTTTCGTCACTCAGCCACAGTGGGGTCTGGAACTCAAAGTCCAAAGGGGTATCGGAAGCAACACCCCTCCTAACTCCACTCAGATGGGCACTGTAGCAGTGACCTGCTGGCCTCTGCGGCTGAGAGCTCAGAAGCAGAATGAACTAAACATTTTTTCAAACGGAGCCAGCCTGAACATGATGGGCTGAAGGGCCTCCTTGCACGAGGCAAACTGCTGAGCAGAAGTGCACTGTTAATGTCTTGAGCGAAACAAATGGTTGACATGTGTGCTTGTGTAATTGATACACACCCCACCCCCTCCGCTCCGCTCCACCCCCCGCCCCCCCCCCCCCCCCCCCCCCCCCCTCCCCTCCGCCATTCCTCTCCAGCCTAAAGAGTTCCGGTCAAGAGGGTCACGGCAATCATTTTGCCCTTGAACGGAATCAAAACTAATCCTATCAGGAATTGTCTGCGTTTGACAATATTGGGACAATCACAATATTGTGATATCTCTTCATGGGGGAGCAAGCAGGTCACAATCAGCTATGGAAACAGATAAGGGGCATTTTAATAAGGCTCCAATTTAAGCTGTATTTCCATTGATTTATCATACAGCTTTACTGATGGATGAGTCCTCAACATCTGCTACTGCTACTGCTCTGCCTGGATCAGCGCACTTATTTTTATACTCTGATTAAAGGCGCATTCTTCTGCAATTATTCAGCTGAAATCAACAGCGTTCTCCTGGACTAGTTGTTTTGTCCAAAAATCACACAATATAAAATAATAGGAAAGGTCTTTTTCGAACTATCCGACAGGGGAAAACATGTTGAATTGGATTTTGTGTCTCTGGGTTTAGATTTTATTTTGGCCATCACATGTCAGGCCGTTAATCACAAAGTCTGCACTGGATCTAAATCAACAATGTCTTTTTTTTACTTCCCCCCCCCCCCCCCCCTCCCACAGCACCACAGGTTACACATAAACTGCTACTTCGTAAACCTGTGTGCCTAGTTACAGTGAGAGCTTTGTGCTGTGTCCCCCTGTTTTAAAGGGTCTCCCTCCCCCCTCCACTCCCTTCCACCCACCTCCCTCCTCTTCTACCCACACCCCCTACCTCGCTCCACCCTGCCACTTCCCTCCTCCCAACCCCCCACCACCCTCCTCCTCCCCCCCGTCTCGATCCTCCAACCCCCTACATCCCACCCCCTCCACACCCTACACCCACCTCCCCTCCTCCCAACCCCACCCTCTTTGTCCTCCCCCCCTTCTACCATCCCCCTTCACTATCCTCCACCCCCCTTCCACCTCCCTCCCCCCAACCTGCTTGAAGCCAGCTCTCTTCACACCCTAAGCCGACCTCATTGAAACGTGGGCAGAAAGGTTAATTGGCTTCTACAAATTGCCCCTCGTGTGTACGTTAGAACTAATGTATGTGGTGAGCACAGACACGGTCGGCCGAAGGGCCTGTTTCCACAGTGCATCACTAAACTAAACTCAGAAGGAGTGGGTGATTGCTTGTCGGTGCGGACATGGTTGGCCAAAGGGCCTGTTTCCACGCCGTATCTCTAATCTAAACTAGCTTGAGCAACATGCTGCCCTTATTCCCCCAGCACGGCGTTACTCCCCCCCCCCCCCCCCCCCCCCCCCCCCCCGTGACTGGGCGAACTCTCCACAATGCGGAAGCTTCCCTCTAGCAGCGTTCCACAGCGCTGCAATGTCACTGGAGGTTGCCAAAGATCCTATTGTGCTGAGAGAGTGGCCAAAAATAACCCCGCTACTGGGAAGAAGCCTCATGATAGGAGAAATGCAGCGGCAGTCCCCCTGCAAACCTCCCCCCCCCCCCCCCCCCCCCACCTCCTTCCCAGCTTTCTCCACCCCCCCCCCCCCCCTCCCCCCACCAGAGTCATCCAGCATGGACACAGGCCCTTCAGCCCACACCGACCAACATGCCCCATCTGCACTGGTCCCACCTGCCTGCGTTTAGCCCATATCCCTCCAGTCATAGAGTCATACAGCGTGGAAACAGGCCCTTCCACCCAACTTGCCCATTCTGACCAACATACCCCATGTACGCTAGTCCCACCTGCCTGCGTTTTGGGTCAGACATATACAGCAAATGGTGTGACACCAGAGAGAGAATAGTGGGGTCAAGCCCCAGAAATGACAACAGGTCAGTGCAGTGATGAGGAAGCCAAATGGCCCCTTCTCCCAGCTGCCACAGGACATAGAACATAGTACAGCACAGGAACAGGTCCTTCTGCCCACAATGTCTGTGCCCAACATGATGCCAAGTTAAACTAATCCCCTCTTCCTGCATGTGATCCATATCCCTTCCTATTCTGTTAAATGCCACCATCATATCTGCATCCACCACCACCACCCCTGGCAATGTTCCCGGCACCCATCACCCTCTGTGCAATAAACCTGCCCCACACATCCCATTTAAGCTTTATTCCTCTGACTTTAAATCTATGCCCTCTAGTCTTTGACATTTCCACCCCTGGACAAAGGTTCTGACTGTCGAAGCTACCTATGCTGCCTATCATTTTATACACATCTATCATCCCTCAACCGCTTGGCACTCTGGAGAAAACAATTCAAATTTCTCCATACGTGTTGTGGCTCAGTCTGAAGAAGTCCCGACACGAACCGTCTTTACAAAAAGACCTTTTCTCCAGAGATGCTGCCTGACCCGTTGATTTATTCCACCTTTTGTGTCGATCTTTGCTATGAATCAGCATCTGTAGTCTCTTCCTATACAAGTTCTCCAACACTTTGTTTCTTTTTGTGTAATAACCAGCATCTGCAGTTCCTTGTTTCCAGGGTTGTTTCGGTCCGTGGATGGAGGTGTGGTACAGCGACTATAAATACTAGCCTAGCCAACAACAACCATTTGGAGAAAAGAAATTAAGAAGAAGACATTTACCCCCTGCTTGGTTACCTCGCAACAAGAAAGCCCTCTGCAAACATGAAATTTAATTTCAGTCAAACGATTTGTTTGCTCAGTAATATAAACATTTGGATGTAGCAACTATCTGATACAGAGAGTTACAATTATGGAATCACAAAGCATAGAATGCTGCCCTTCAGCCCACCATGGCCATACCAAACGTTTTGCCCGCCTTTACTAATTCACTTTGCCTGCATTAGGTACAGTATCTCTCCTTTGAGATGCAAGGAATTGCAGATGCTGGTTTACAGAAAAAGGCACAAGGCGCTGGAGTAACTCAGTGGGTCAAGCAGCAACTCTGGAGAATGTAGATAGGTGACTTTTCGGGTTAGCACCCTGAACTTGAAGAAGGGTCATGATACAAACATCACTTACCCACATTCTCCAAATATGTTACCGACTCACTAAGTTACTCCAGCAATGTACATCATTCTCTCTCTGCCTTCCCTGGCGGTTTAAACGTCTCCTTACAACCTTCTCATCTCCCTGACAATTTTTACCATTTCTGACAACACTCTTCAACATAGTTTTTAAGAGCACCACCAAACTCAGGAACAGTTTCTTCCCCTCTGTTATCAGACTTCTGAACAGTCCTTCCATAGGCTGTGGTACAGTCCCGATTCTCCAACCTACCACATTGTTGAGCAGGTACTACCGCAAAGTTCAAGAAACATTTAGACAAGTACATGGATAGGATAAGTTTAAAGAGATATGGGCCAAATGCAGGCAGGTGGGACTGGGCCATGTTCGCTGGTGTGGGCAAGTAGGGCTGAAGAGCCTGTTTCCTGAAGATGCTGGAAACAAAATCAATGTGCTTTCGAAATCAAAGTAATCGCATCGCTGGGCTTGGTCGAAGTGTGGTGGAGTGTTGCAGCTGGTAGAGCCGCTGCCTCATGGTGCTCGAGACCAAGGTTTTTTCCTGACCTTGTTTGCTGCCTGTGTGGAGTTTGCACGTTCTCCCTGTAATAGCATGGGTTTTCTCAGGGTGCTCCAGATTCATCCCACACTCCAAAGATGTGCTGGTTTGTAGGTCACTCGCCCCTTGCAAATTTCTCCACGTGTGCAGGGAGTGGATGGGAAAGTGAGATAACATGGAACTAGTGTAAACAGGTGATCAGTGGTTGGCATGGATTCAGTGGGCCGAAGTGCCTGTTTCCATGCTGTATCTCGAAACTAAACAAGAAATCAACATAGACTCAGTAAAGGCACTTGGGGGAGAATAAAATAAAATGATGAGAGACGTAGATAGGGTAGACAGTTTAATTTATTTCCCAGGGTGGAAGTGTCAAAGACTACAAGGCCTAGCTGTAAATTGAGAGGGGCAAAGTTTAAAGGAGATATGCAGGAGCAGTTTTTTTTAGACAGAGGGTAGTGAGTGATTAGTTTAGTTTAGAGATACATTGTGGAAATAAGCCCTTCGGCCCACCGAGTCCAGCAATCACCCATACACTAGTTCTATCCTACATACCTGGGACAATTTTCAAAAGCTAATTAACCTACAAACCTGCACGTCCTTGGAATGTGGAAGGAAACCGGAGCATCCCACACGGGAAAAGAGAAAACCCACACAGCACAGGGAGAACGTGAAAACTCCCCGCACCCGTGACAGCGCCCGTGGTCAGGATTGAACCTGGGTCTCTGGCGCTGTAAGGCAGCAACTCTACAGGTGCGCCACCGTGCCTGGAACCCGCTGCTGGGATTGGTGATGGAGGCAGACACGAGAGTGACATGTGAGACTTTTAAATAGGTACATGGATATGCAGGGTTGGAGCGAAATGGATTATGTGCAGGCTGAGGAGATTAGTTCGGCATCATGTTCGACACAGACATTGTGGGCTGAGGGGCCTGTTCCTGTGCTGTTCTGTTCTAAGTTGTATGGAATGGAGGCAAATGCATCACCTGCAAGAATTGCAGCTTACACTACGTTGTAGAAAGCATTTTATTGAGATGCATCGCAGCATGTCTTGGGAACAGCTCCATTCAAGAAAACAAGAAATTGCAGAGAATTGTGGATGCAGCCCACACCATCACACAAAACCACCTCCTATTGTCTCTGATTATATTTTATCTCTTTTTGCTTTGTTGTTATATTCTCCTAGCTAACAATGATCTATTCTACATTTTCCATGATCTCCACCCCCTTTGATGTCCTGTTCTCACACCTTACACTTCCTTATCTCAGTATCTCCCCCTCCCCCTTCCCCGACCTTCAATCTGAAGAAGGGTCTCGACCTGAAATGTCACCCATTCCTTCTCTCCAGAGATGATGCCTGTCCCACTGAGTTACTCCAGCATTTTGGGTCCATCTCCCTTCCATTGACACCATTTACACGCCACTCTGCCTCGGCAAAGCCAGCAGCATAATCAAGGACGGGTCTCACCCCGGTCACTCCCTCTTCTCCCTTCTTCCATCCGGCAAGAAATACAGAAGTGTGAAAACATGCACCTCCAGATTCAGGGGCCCAACAGTTATCAGGCAACTGAACCATCCTTCCAACAACTGGAGAGCGGTCCTGAGCTACTATTTACCTCATTGGAGACCCTCGGACTATCTTTGATCGGCATTTATTTTGCACTAAACATTATTCACATTGTTCTCTTTATCGTATAACTGTACACTGTGACTGGTTCGAATGTAATCATGTATTATTTTTTCTCTAGCTGGTTAGCACGCAACAAAAGCTTTTCACAGTACCTCGGTACACGTGATAATAAACTAAACTAAATTAGTTTAACGGCATCATGTTCGGCACGGACATTGTGGGCTGAATTGGCCTGCTCCTGGTTTCTGTGTTTGGGAGGGAGTGGAGAAAAGGTTGGGAATAGGTTGCTGAACGAGGAACCAGCATGGACTTGATGGGCCGAGTGGCCTTCAGGCCTTGTGATGGTGCTTTGGCCGTAGAGGCCGTGAGGCGATGTGATGGCAGGCTTACTGTTGTTGTTGATGAACTCGTCGTACGCCAGGTCCCAGGGCCAGGTGTAGTTGCCCGTTTCGTTGAGCGTGGAGTTGTTATATATCCGCCAGTCACGCACGCACTTCTGCCGCAGGTTCCCCATGAACAGCTGGAGGCCGATGAGCGCAAAGACACTCAGGCAGAACACCGTCAGAATCATCACGTCCGCTAGCTTCCTCACGGATTGTATCAATGCACCAACAATGGTCTTTAGGCCTGCAAGGAAATAGTACAACACTTAGCATGGCAGAGGCAGAATGCGGTCTATGTTATTTACCCTCCCCCTCACTGCATCCACCCATCACTTGCCAGGCTTTTCCCGCCCCCACCTCTCTTCCCAGCTTTCTCCCTCCCCCCTCCCTGCTACATTCAAGGGTCCCGACCTGAAACATCACCTGTCCATTTCCCCCCCCCCCACCCCCCACCCCCCAGATGCTGCCTGATCCGCTGAGTTACTCCAGTGCTTTCTAACACTCTTTTGTCTCCTCTTCATCTCTAGTCTTTGTTCACCCAAATGTCAACAACAAAAACCCTCACTGTAACTCTGTACAATAAAGACCCATTGAACCTATCACTTTGTCCCACCTCACCTCTATCTTCCAGCTTTCTCCCCCATCCATTTGATGGGGATAAGTTCAGGGGACCTATATTTTCTGAGACATATATAACTATGTTGTGCTAAGTTTGTACTGTGCCCTATTAGTCTGAAGAAGGGCCCCGTATGAAACCCCGCCTGCCCATGACTCAGTTACTCCAGCACTTTGTGCCCTAACTGAGAGAAGGAATAGGTGACGTTTCGGGTTGAGATCCTCCTTCAGATGTGTTGCCTGTTAATAGAGTCATGCTTAGAATGGTACAGCATTGAAACAGACCTTTTGGCCCAACTTGCCCACGCTGAGAACATGGATAGACTTTACACATACAGCACGGAAACAACCCCTGTCCCATACTAATTAAATTGTACCACTGTGCTGTTCTTTGTAGGAAGGAACACTGGTTGAACCCATTCCTCTCTCACTGTTTGCTGCTTGTAGATAAGTAAAAGAACCAGCTGTAAAATATTATAATACAGTGGCAGAAAAATCTTTTTAGAAAATGGTTTTGTTTTAGTTTCAGAAAAACGGCATTGTAACAGGACTTTCGGCCCACCGAGTCCAGGGACAGTGTACAAACTGCGTACAGACAGCACCCGCAGCCGGGTCTCGGGTGCTGTAAGACAGCAACTCTACCGCTGCACCTTCTGTAGGAGCTTTACCCTGCTGTCTTCTGCCTACGCTGCACCCTAACTATGTGGCCATTTGAATGAATCTGAATCTGAATCTGGATTTCTCTCAGGTTGCAACAGAGCCAAATGGTAACACCACCACTGTCAACAAGTGTGGTTGAGAGTGAGTGACTCAGTCATGGGACTCTTTCTTCAAATGCATTGTTCATGTTTGCAGCACAAACACACAGAGGTCACTACGGCAGCTGGAAGCTGATGGAAATCAACAGCTTCATTAAAGTCGCCAAACTGTTTGCTAAACTCCTCAAGCGCACTGGCCTTGTGTACCACCCTCGACTAAAAAGGGTGCTGGAAGGGAGAGAGCTAATATCAGTGAGAAATGTATGAACGTTGAATTCTCTAATTCAAAGGACCTTTGAACTATCTATAATCGGACTTCATCAGACTTCAATGTTGCAGCACTAAATGATGTGTCCTTCATCTGTGCACTGCGGATGAGTTGACTGTATTCATGTATAGTCTTTTCTTTGGCTGGATAGCACGCAAACAAAAGCTTTTTCACTGCATCTCATTACACGTGACTATCATACAGTAAACTGAAGCAAATAAACCAAGCTAAACTATCCATATTCTCCAGAGATGCTGCCTGAGCCGCTGAGTTACGCCAGGGTTTTGTGTATTTGTTTGTAAACCAGCATCTGCACTTCCTTGTGTCCACCTCTCTGAAATACTCTGCTTCTCTCATCAAAGGTCAGTCGGCATCCTCGATGGAAGAACCTGAGGTTATGTTTCAAATCAGAACTTCCATCAGCCAAAGGTTTACCCACTTCCTCTCTCCACAGCTGCTGCCTGACCTGCCGGGTGGGTGGCTTCAAGTTGTTTCAATTTTAATTTAGATGATCCCAGCATCAGTTGTATTGGGATTAAAGGTTTATTATGGATTTTGAGTTCACTTGTTGGAGTCAGATTCCAGAAACAAAGGGTGGCACAGTGGCGCAGGATTTAGAGCTGCCCCTCACTGTGCCAGAGACTTGGGTTCGATCTTGACCTTGGGTGCTGCCTTTGTGTGGAGTTTACACATTCTCCCTGTGACCACGTGGGTTTCCTCCAGGTGCTCCAGTTTCCTCCCACATCCCCAAAACATGCAGGTTGGATGGTAAATTGGCCTCTGCAAATTGCCTCTAATGTGTAGGGAGTGGATGTGAAAGTGATAACATAAAACGAGTGTGAACGGGTGATCAATGGTTGGTGTGGACTCTTGGAGCCTGCTTCCATGCTGTATCTCTAAAAACTAAAATAAACAAAGGTACTTAGTTGTGATCTCCCTCCATGGGTGATGATAAGTCATAGGAGCAGAGGAGGCCATTCGGCCCATTGATTTCACTCTGCCATTCAATCATGGCTAATCTATCCTTCCCACAGAACGCCATTTTCCAGCCTTCTCCCTATGATACCCTTACAAATCATCTCTCAATTTTCGCTTTAAATGCACCCAATGACTTGTCCTCCCGCAACGATCCACCGATTCATTACCCACTGACTAAAGAAATTCCTCCTCACTCTCCTTTCTAAAGGTGAGTCTTTTTATTCTGAGGCTGGGCCCTTCAGTCCCAGACTCTCCCACTAGTGGAAACATCCTCTCCGCATCCATTCTATCCAGGCTAGTTTCAGAGATGTGTCCCCCTACAGGCCCAGCACTGTAAGATGCTGATCCTACAGATCTGAGCACCACTGTGATAAACAGCTGAGATCCACAACGCAATAGCCTAGACCCTGCTTGAAGCGACTACTCCTTCTTTGTTGAAACCCCCACCACGAATATCCAAACTGTCGCACCCGTACAATAATAAGGGAGTATTGGAGATACCAGCTTTCTGAGTTTGAGTTTAGTTTATTGTCACATGTAGCGAGGTACAGTGAGAAGCTTTTTTGTTGCATGCTAAATAGTCAGTGGAAATACTATACTGTACATGATTATAATCGAGCCATCCACAGTTTACAAATACACGATAAAGGGAATAATGTGAATGTAGTTTAGTGCAAGATAAAGTCCAGTAAAATCCAATAAAGATAGTGTGGGGGTCTGATGAGTTTGCAAGGCATCCCCACTGTTGACACAGGCCAGTGGCAACTGATTAAATGGCAGGCTAGTTCCCTTGCAGTCCTGGTCAATACTCATCATTCACACAGCAAATTGGCGGCAACACTCTGTCTCCTGCAACAAGGTTCCCACTTGGGCAAGTACTTTATTGGCTGAGAAATGTTTCAGGGCTCGCATTCGGGATTGTGAAAGGATATTGAGAAACGCAAGTTCCCTTTTGTACAGCGGGTTGATGGCCCTGAGCGATAATCAGTGCACAAAGGCAGCATGTACTTCCCGTGTGGGAGAGTGAGCGGAGATTGTTAATTACAACTGCACATGTACCGAACACTGAGACTTAAGACTTACAGCATGGAAACAGGCCCGTTGGCCCATCGAGTCCACGCCGGCCAACGATCACCAGTACAATACTTCTATCCTGCACACTAGGGACAATTATACCGATGCTAATTAACCTACAAACTTGTACGGAGTGTGGGAGGAAACCGGAGCACCCGGAGAAAACCCACGTGGTCACAGGGAGAATGTAGAAACTCCATACAGGCAGCCCCCGTAGTCAGGATTGAACCCGGGTCTCTGGTGCTGTGAGGCTGCAACTCTACTGCTGTGCCACCGTGCCGCCCTCTGAAGGCATAATAGATTCATAGACCACATAAACAGACCCTTTGGCCTAACCTGCCCATGCTGGCCAAGATGCCACATCTACACTAGTCCCTAATGCCCACGTTTAGCCCATATCTCTCTAAACATTTCCATGTACTGTACCTGTCTAAATGTTTTTTAAATGGTGTTGGAGTACCTGCCCCAACTACCTGTGTGTGTGTGTGCGCATGCACGAACCAGGGGATTGTGCTTATGTATATTGTTAAACATGCTAGGCACAAAATGCTGGTGTAACCCAGCGGGACAGGCAGCATCTCTGGAGAGAACTAATGGGTGACGTTTCGGGTCGAGACCCTTCTTCAGACGCCTGGCCTTCTGAGTTACTTCAGCATTTTGTGTCTACCTTCGATTTAAACCAACATCTGCAGTTCCTTCCTACATGTGCTAATCATGCTGATCTGTATGGAAAACAAGTATTTCACTGTACCTTGGTACACGTGATAATAAATAAACCACTGAACCATTGCGTTTGTGAATAAAAGGATGTACCTTTAGAAAGGAGATGAGGAGGAATTTCAGAGGGTGGTGAATTCCACAGACGGCTGTGGAGGCCAAATCATTGGGTGTTTTTAAAGTGGAGATTAACAGATTCTTGATTAGTAAGGACATCAAAGGTTACAGAGGGAAACAGGAGAAAGTGGTTGAATGAGCGAGATAGATTAGCCATGATCGAATGGCGGAGTTGACTCGATGGGCTGAATAGCCTAATTCTGATCCTATGATTTATGAACTTATGAAATATTGTTTGTGTGTGTGAATGCAGGTACGCATGGGTATATGTGTGTATATATGCATGCATATGTGTGCACATACATGAAGCTTGTGCTTGAATATTTGTTCATGTGTAGATGTCTGTGCATGTGTGTTTGTACATGCAGGGTCGTGCGTGGGTGTGCAAACCCATGTGTTCGCATATGTTCGCAAGCCCATGCAAACTTGTGCGTGTGTGCTAATGAAAATCATAGAATACTAAAATACAGATACAGAAGGAAGCCGCTTAATCAATCGGGTTCCCTGCTGAGGCAGAGAACATTTTATATTGGGGCCATGTAATTGCAAACTGCTTTTACATGGGAAACATTGTTAGGATAGGGCTGCACAGCAGGGAGGTAGTGGAGGTGGATGTAATTGCAGTGTTCAGAAAGGGAGTGAAAGGATCCAACCTTTACAGGGCGGTGTGTACAGGGTGGAAGGTCGGGTGTGGGCCGAATGGCCTCCTTCCCCCCCTGTGCCACATCCTCGGAAGGCGAAGGTTAATTAAAGGTCTTCTCACAAGATGAAGTGAGCAGCAAGGGTGGGGGGAGGGGCAGCAACATACGAGAGAACCAGTTTATTTTGACTAAATTAATGACAATGCGATAATCTGAGAGAGGAATTCCAAGCCTTATAAACACACCAGCATCAGTGCACAATCCGGGCCACAGCTCTGTACGAAGATCAGTTTAGTTCAGAGATACAGCACGGAAACAGGCCCATTATTCCACCCAGTCCAGTGATCACCCGTTCACACTAGTTCCATGTTATCCAACTTTCTCATCCATCCCCTACACACTGTTACAATTTTACAGAGGCCAATCTACCATCTTTGGGATAGGGGAGGAAACCGAGTTAGTTCCAACAATTTACAAACTGACCATCATAGAAACATAGAAACATAGAAACATAGAAAATAGGTGCAGGAGTAGGCCATTCGGCCCTTCGAGCCTGCACCGCCATTCAATATGATCATGGCTGATCATCCAACTCAGTATCCTGTACCTGCCTTCTCTCCATACCCCCTGATCCCTTTAGCCACAAGGGCCACATCTAACTCCCTCTTAAATATAACCAATGAACTGGTCTCAACAGCCTTCTGTGGCAGAGAATTCCAGAGATTCACCACTCTCTGTGTGAAAAATGTTTTTCTCATCTCGGTCCTAAAAGACTTCCCCCTTATCCTTAAACTGTGACCCCTTGTCCTGGACTTCCCCAACATCGGGAACAATCTTCCTGCATCTAGCCTGTCCAACCACTTAAGAATTTTGTAAGTTTCTATAAGATCCCCCCTCAATCTTCTAAATTCTAGCGAGTACAAGCTGAGTCTATCCAGTCTTTCTTCATATGAAAGTCCTGACATCCCAGGAATCAGTCTGGTGAACCTTCTCTGTACTCCCTCTAAGGCAAGAATGTCTTTCCTCAGATTAGATCAGATCAGAACAAGAACGAGTGATTGATTGAATCAATTGAAAGTACCCGCACCTCCAACAATTGTGCGGCAGGGAGGTGGAAGCGGCAACTTTTTGTTTACAATAAAGCACACTGACAAGGATGTTTAAGTGCACCGAGACTATTATCAACCAGGGAAGAACACCCACCCTCTATCTCACATTACGAAGCATTTCTACCCTATAATTAAGTACAACCGAGTCCATCTAAGAGTGGGCAGTCGCTGTTCAGTGGAGCAGGACAGCAGGCAATTAATACTTTATTCATATATATATATATAATCTCGCACAATGGTGTCCAGAATTGGTGGAAAAGGTTACTTCTGTAATTATTCCTCCTCATAATAAAACAAATACGAGCAAAGAGGAGGGATGAGGTTTATGTTATATAATGAACCTGCCCATCCCTGAACCTCACAGTCGCCTCCACAGTCACCTTGGGATCCACAGAAAGCAAGTGGAAGTCAAGCTGCCCTTGATCTCCCAAGAAGGAGAAGAAGCCTCAAAAGCAATGAAATATTCTCTTCCCAAACAGGGAGAACCAGTTAAAATAAGCATGCAACATAAATCGATCAAAACTCTCGTCCGAGCCAAAGCTAACAGATCAGCTACTTAAAGCCGCTTTGAATTTTTCCATGGCTTCGTGCAGTCACGGTGCAGTTGGAATCTGGTTCGCTGTTCACCAAGAACTGGATTAGGGCGGCATGGTGGTGCAGTTGGTAGAGCCGCTGCCTCACAGCACCAGACACCCCAGTTCGGTCCCTGAACTTGGCTGCTGTATGTCTGTGTGAAGTTTGCATTCTTCCCGTGACTGGCTGGCTGGCTGGCTTTCCTCCGGGTGCTCTAGTTTCATCTCACATCCCACAAAGACGTGCAGGTTTGTAGGTTAATTAGCCATCGGTAAATTGCCCCTAGTGTGTAGGGAGTGGATGAGAAAGTGGGATAACATAGAACTAGCGGGAATGATAGTTGGCATGGACTCAGTGGGCCGAAGGGCCTGTTTCCGTGCTGTATCTTTTGAGCCATAAAAAAGAAGTGCAGCACATAGATGACATGTGCAGACATTTTTAACTCGGCTTATTTCTCCGCACATGCGGCCTGACTTGCTGGTTCCAGCAGTTATTTAGGGTGATTCAATTCCCAGTAGAGTGTTGGGTGATGTACTGATCGAGTCATAGAGTTGAACTCTGCAGAAATGCAGACACTTGTCCATGCCGACTAAGATGCCTAGCTATGCTTATCCCAATTGCCTTCTTTGAGTGTATCCCTCTGCTCCATTCCTATCCAAGTACCTGTCCAAATGCCTCTTAAATGCTGTAGTTCTAACTTGCTTAGCAAACCAATTGATACTGGCATGGGGGAGCATGGACAGATGGCCACTGAGTCTGCACCGACCAGCGATCACCTTGTACATTAACCTACAAACCTGCACGTCGTTGGAATGTGGGAAGAAACTGGAGCTCCTGGAGAACACCCACACGGTTACAGGGGGAACATACAAACTCTGTACAGACAGCACCTGGTGTCATGATGGAACCCGGGTCTCTGGCTCTGTTAGGCAGCAACTCTACCGCTGCGCCACTGTGCCACCCCTGTGTTCGACTTGGTGGGTCGAAGGGTCTGTTTCCATGCTGAATCTTTCAATCAGGCAATCAATGTAAGAGTCACATTACCCATTACCCATGACAGGCATGTGTAACTGATGGAAACAAATATTTACTTGATCTGTAACGGATCTGTAAATGCTGGAGAAGCACGGCATAGTTGAAACAAACAGTTTGACCCCTGGTGTTAAAGTAGTGAGTATCCAGGAAAAGCATTAAATGCCAACCAAGTACACTTGCAATACAGGCACCTCATGTTTCAGCCAGGGGTCACAGGCTTGAAAAACAGCACGTAAATCAAAAAGCACGTTAATCAAACAAATACTCGGCACCGCACATTTAAACATATGACCTAATAGCTGTGGGAACTCATTTGAGTTTTCTTTCCGTTCAGCAAAACTGAATTTCAAGATCACTTTGAAAGCTAATGAGTACGTTTGCCAAGCGTAAATCTGAGCACATTATTCTGATAATAGCAGTGCGAAAATTAAGCTTCTGTAGTAATTAGACAAGAGCCCGCCTTGGCCTACTGGGCATGATCTCCCGGTTGCCAAACACTTTAACTTTGCTTCCCATACCAATAGTGACCTTTCTGTCCTGGGCCTCTTCCATTGTAATATTGGGCTACGTGCAAATTGGAGGATCAACACCTTATATTTTGTTCGGATAGCTTACAACCCAGCGCCATGAATATTGATTTCTCTAATTTCAAGTAACCCATTCCCTCCCTCTCTGTCCCCCCCCCCCCCCCCCCCCCCCCCCCCCCCTAGTCGTCCTGCTAGTTTCACTGTTCGCATCCCTTCATTATCATCTCTTCCACAGCCACCAATGGACCATTGTGGGCTCTCCTTGGTCATCAGTGCCAAGCTCTGATTGGATCTGTACCTTTCCATACCTCTAGTTACCCTCTCTCCGACTCAGTTTCAAGAGGTGTCTCAACCCGAAACGTCACCTATCCTTTTCTCCAGAGATGCCTGACCCGCTGAGTTACTCTAGCATGTTGTGTTTAACTATGACAAGTGTAATTGGTTATTCGAAAATGAAGCACGAATAAAATGCGAGGCATCTGTACTTAGCGATCCAAGACAACAGGTTGCTGTGCTGTGAATGGAGCACCCTCAGTTCTGAGCTACCAAGCCAGTGACAATAGCTTAAGCCAACATACTAAAGTAGAAGGGCAAAGGGAAACATAATGTTGTCCATTGTGAATGACCCATTTACACTCAGTGTGTGTACAGCAGACAGCACTAACTTCTCATGCAGTGATATTAAATGGTGATATTAAGCACGATAGGTGAATGCCCATCAAATCCTTCAAACGACCCATTCCTTGTGCAGTTTGACCACTGTTCTTCATTCTCCCTGCGACCGAGGCAGTTTACATTGGTCACTCAGGTTTGCTGCTCAAGTGAAAGATACAGCATCGAGCCCATGCCGAACGTCAGCCACCCATCCAGTTTGGTTTAAAGATAGAACATGGAAACAGGCCTTTCATCCCACCCAGTCCATGCTGAGCCGTGATCACCATTCACACTAGTTTTATGTTATCCCGCTTTCGCACTACACACTAGGAGCAATTTTACAGAGGGCTAAATAATCTCCAAGCCTGCATGTCTTTGGGATGTGGGAGGAAAGCAAGCACCCAGAGGAAACCCTCACGGTTACAGGGAGATGGTACAAACTCCACACAGGCAGCACCCAAGGTCAGGTTTGAACCTGGGTCTCTGGCGGTGTGAGGCAGCAGCTCTACCCACTGTGCCACTGGTTGGTTGGCTGCTGCAGATTGCCAAGTGTGGGGGTGGTTGTGAACAGAATGACGATGCGTTTTACGAGCATGTGGGAGGGAATAGCTAACCGGGAAATCATGATCAGCCTTTCTACTGACTGGATAGCACGCAATAAAAAAGCTTTGCACTGTAAGTCGGTATACGTGATAATAAACTAAAACTAAACTAAAAAAAAGAGCCAGCACGGATTCAATGGGCTGAACGGCCTCCCTTCTATGTATCTAAAAAAGTATGAGAAAAAAGTGCAAGGCTCTTTTTTTCTCTTGATAAGAAATCTTAAATTAACAATCTAAAACAGTCAACTGGAAAAAATGAGTACACCATTGAATTTTTTTAATTAAATTTCCTAATACCCCATTAAGCAATTTTATTGCCCCCTCCATTCTGCGTGACATAAATGTAGTTGTGAGTATTTGCGACAAACCTGACCCTATGCTGGAAGGACCCAGACAATGTTGGGCAGTTGTAGACTACTCAGATACCTGTAACATGGTGGGAGGCAGGTATGACAAGAGCAGTGAATGCAGACACAGAGGAATCCTTACCTGGGATGACCGAAATCGTTTTCAACGCCCTCAATACTCTGAAAGTACGAAGAGCTGAAACATTGCCGAGTTTCACGACCGCCGTTACATACCTGAGGAGTCAAAGCACAGTTATTTTAGTGGAAATGCACTCCATCCTGTTTTGCCCACTTTCCACGCATGTTGAACAACCGCTGGGAATGCGCATTTGCTTCAGTATAGTATAGTTCAATAAAGTTCAGTACAGTTCATTACTGTTCAATTCAGTTCAGCATAGTTCAGTGCTAAGTTACAGTAGTCAATAAAGCTATTACCTGTAAGGAGAGTTTAATTTAGTTTAGAGATAAAGCACAGAAACATGCCCTTCAGCCCATCGAGTCCATGCCGACCAGCGATCCCCATACACTTGCCCTGTCCAACACACTCGGGACAATTTACAATTTTTACTGAAGCCAATTAACCTGCAAACCTGTACGTCTTTGGAGTGTGGGAGGAAACCGGAGCACCCGGGGACTGCACCCACAGGTGGGCGATGTATGGAACGAGCTGCCAAAGAAAGTAGTTGAGGCAGTGACTATCACAACGCATAAGAAACATTTAGTCAGGTAAATGGAATGGCCAGGTTCCGAGGGATGTGGGCCAAATGCAGGCAGGTGGGACTCGTGTGGATGGGATGTGTGGGCTGGTGTGGGCAAGTTGGGCCGAAGAGTCTGCTTCTATGCTGTATAACTCTATGACACCTTACACAAATCAAGGTCTCCAGGAAAGGGAAGGGATGATATTTAGACTCCCCTTTAAATCCAACCACTAGAAATCACTTTGAAAGGCACACGGGTGAAGCGGGCAAACATACATGGGATATGTTTCTAATGGGCAATGTGGTGTACCTTACCCACAGAGTGAGGAGACAGGCTGGGAGCACAGTTCCATTACAAGAGGGGCAAATGTCTTATTTTCTATGGCATTACCATGGGAGAACAGTCCCAAACATATCTAGCGATGTCAAACCGGGGCAGGACATTCACGGTGAATAGTAGGGCCCTGGAGAGTGTTGGTGAACGGAGGGATCTAGTACAGGTGCATAGTTCCCTGAAAGTGGCTTCACAGGCAGATAAAAGCTGCCTCACAGGGTGGTAAAGAAGGCTTTTAGTACATTGGCCTTCATCAGTCAGAGTATTGAGTATAGAAGTTCAGAATGAAGATAGTCACAAAATGCTGGTGTAGCTCAGCAGGTCAGGCAGTATCTCTGGAAAAAAAGAATAGGTAACGTCTGATCCGAAACATCACCTAATCTTTTTCTCCAGAGATGCTGCCTGAACTGCTGAGTCAGACCAGCATTTTCTGTCTATCTTCAATATAAACTAGCATCTGCAGTTCCATCCGACACATAATTGGGACGTCATGTTACAATTGTCCAAAACGTTGGTGAGGCCGCATTTCATTAAGCTGAAAAGAGTGCAGAAAAGATTTATGAGGACTCAAGGGCCTGAGCTATAGGGAGAGGTTTGGCAGGCTAGGACTTTATCCCTTGAGGCGCAGAAGGACGAGAGATGATCCTGATGTATCCTGAGGTTATAAAATCATGAGGGGAATAGATTAGGTGAATGCACAGAGTAGGGGATATCAAGAAGCAGATGACACAGGCTTAAGGTGAGATAGAAAAGATTTAATAGGAACCTGAGGGGCTACTTCTTCACTCAGAGGGTGGTGGGTATATGGAACGAGCTGCCAGAGGAGGTCATTGAAGCAAGTACTATCACTACACTGGATCAAATGCATGGATAGGAAAGGTTTAGAAGGATATGAGCCAGATGCAAGCAAATGGGACGAGCTTGGATGGGGCATTTTGCTCGGCATGCACAAGTTGGGCTGAAGGGTCTGTTTCCGTGCTCTATGATTCAAATATTGCAGAAGGGAACGGTTACTTCCAGAAGATTGATAGAGGCAAATGCCACAAACATGAGCCCAGGCACTCGAGACAGGAAGTGGAGCCAGAGCAGAGGATGAAGGCACTGCCCACATTATTGAACACAACGCCATCTTGCAATGTCTTTGAGTGAAATCTAGAGCTTCCATTGGGGAAGAATGCAGCGAGACTCTCAACGCAAGACCACATATTGCTGCTACTTACGCCATCAAAATAACACTGAAATCCAACCAGTTCCACGGATCGCGAAGGAACGTAAACTTATCGATGCAGAATCCTCTCGCCAGGATTTTTATCAATGATTCAAAAGTGTAAATGCCGGTGAAGATGTGCCTGGAAAAGAGTGTTGGGGAAAATGGAACAGCGTTACTGGTCGAGGGAAGGATAGGCACGAGCATTGGTTCTTCGCACAAGACATGCCGACAGGCAGGCCGGAGGAATGTGGGAGAGTGATGTGGAGAAGCGGGGGGGGGGGGGGGGGGGGGGGGGGGAGGTGACTGTCAGCCTTATAATGATGATTGCAAGCTCCGGGACACTTTCTCAATGAAGTCAGGCGTGCGGCAACATCTCGCGGGCCGCCGTATGACCAAAGCGCATACCTTCTGAACAAATCAATGAGAGAGATGAGAACATGAAGGTGTTATCCTGGCCCTCGTCAGAGTGATCGTGGGGACACCATACCTCTCAACCGTCTAGAGTGAGGCTCACCTAGCAACTACTGTCAGGGACTTTCTCTTTGGAAAGTGGAGGGCTCACTGTTCTTATCAAATGGACGCCTTCATTTATTTACCGCATGGTGTCAATAACGGAGATGGCACAGTGGTGCAGCGGTAGTTTTGTTGCATTACAGCGCAGGAGAACTGAGTTTGATCCTAACTACGGGTGCTGTCTGTACGGAACTTGTACGTTTAGTTTAGTTGAGAGATATAGCGCAGAAACAGGCCGCTCAACCCACAGAGTCCACACCAACCAGCGATCCCCGCATACTAACACTATCCTACACACATATTTTTGTCATTTAACCAAAGCCAATTGACCTACAAACCTGTACGTCTTTGGAATGTGGGAGGAAACCGGAGCACCCAGTGGTCACGGGGAGAACATACAAACTCCCTGCAGTCAGGATCGAACTCGGGACTCTGGTGCTGTAAGGCAGCAACTCTACTGCTGCTCCACTGTGCCCCCCAACATAATACAAGGGGTGCAAGGTGTTGCATTTTGGTAGGACCTACAAGGGTAGGACTTATACAGTAAATAGTAGGGCCATGAAGCATGTTGTAGAACGGAGAGACCCAGGGGTGCAGATATATAGGTCCATGAAGGTGAAGGCCGAGAGCTAGCTTGTAGTTTTTCAGTTTTAGTTTTAGAGTTACAGTGTGGTAACAGGCTGTTCAGCCCACTGAGTCCATGCCAACCAGCAAACACCCATACACTAGTCCTCTCCTACACATTAAGGACAATTTAACACTAGGGTCAATTTACAGAAGCCAATTAACCTACAAACCTGTACACCTTTGGAATGTGTGAAATGACTGGAGCACGCGGAGAAAACCCACACGGTCACAGGGAAAACGTACAAATTCCGTACAAACTGCGCCCGTAGTCAAGATCTAACCTGTGGGTCTCAGGCAGTGTAAGGCTGCAACTCTACCGTAGTGCCACTGTTCTACCTGCCTCTTCAAAATGTGACTGTCAACAAACAGGTGTCATTTATACCCAGACCTCCAATTCACAAGAGGGCTTGTCCCTTTATAACTACTAATCAATCAAAGACTGTCCTTTCTATTAGACTTTAGCAATTCAGCACAGAAACAGGCAGTGTGACCCACCAGGTCTGCACCGACCAGCGACCACCCTGTACACTAGCACTACCCTCCAATCTAGGGACAATTTTACAACTTACCAAAGCCAATTAACCTACAGACCTGTGCATCTTTGGAGTGTGGGAGGAAACCGGAGAACCCAGAGAAAACCCACGCAGTCTCAGGGAGAACGTACAAACTCCACACAGACAGAACCCATAGTCAGGATTGAACTCAGGTCTCTGGCACTGTAAGGCAGCAACTCTGCCGCTGTGCCGCCGTGCTGACCCTGTTATGTTCTGTGTGTATTAGCTTACTTCAAATATGCACCAGGTTGCTAAAAGTTGAGAGGTATGTTCTGGGCTCCCTTTCAGAATGGGAAATGACTCATTCTGGGGTTCATTTCATGCTAAGTATCAATGAATCCCATCTTTTCAGCAGAAAAAGAAAACAAATAAATGTTGTACATCCTTCAGGGGTGAGTAATTTCATCTTATTCAGGCCACTTCATTAAAGGAAGGAACAGTCTGTTTGCAACAGTTCGCCTTTCAGTGTTAGACTTGAAGCCATTAATATAACCAGTGCCATTTTATTTTACCAGCAGGAATTTGAAAAAGTTCTTCTCTGATCAAGAGGCAATTATGAGAGTAAAACAATGTAGAATTGCAGCTCTTAGGATCTTCAGTCCATCTCTAATCTTTAAGGCAAAGGTCCTCTTTTTTTTGTTTTGTTCAATTCCTTTAATGAAAAAACAGCGAGAGAGCAAACCATTTTGTTTTGGTTGATGGAGATAAACGTTGGTGGGTGGCTTCATGAGTTGGCTGCGATGCAAGATGAGTGTGTGTGTACGGGTGGCAAGTTATGAACTGGGTATACAGTACATAAAAATATTAACTTACTTGGGTCTCACAGGGCAAGATACACTCGGCAAAGCGTTTCAACGGGACAGATAAGGGCACAGTTCAAAGGTCAACATTAATCACGGAATTAGGGCATCGGAGTAAGAAAACAGCAGAATTTTCAACGGTTTGCAAGCAGAAAGCACGGCGGCAGAACAGAGAGAGGCGGCAGCATTCGTTGTACTCACTCAACGTGTTTTGCCCATGGGCGGGGTTTGGACATTGTCATGAACACACAGTTGGTCAAAATAGTGCACATTATAAAGATATTGAACAATGTGAAGAATGAGTTAAGGAGAATCCAGAGACACAGCAACGCTTGGCAAAACAACACACATGACTTTGAAGCACGGTTTCAGGGTACGGGAACAAAGACGCATCTTACATGGGTCTGCTTACCTGGTCAACTGCTGAGATTCCATTTGGCAAGGTCAAGATTCAGAAGGATGGTTTTCATCTCATAGACAGTTTGGTTTAGATTAAAATAAAAGTCACAGAGTATCTTCTTCAGACTCGTGGATTGGTGTGATTTTGGGTTGGGACCCTTCATCAGACTTGTGCATAGGTGACGTTTCGGTTTGTGACTCTTCTATAGACATGGATAGGTGACAATTTGGGTTGGGACCCTTCTTCAGATGGCAGACAAGGTCTAGATTGAAAACCCGGTTCCCTGGTGCTGAGAAGCAACGGCTCTACCATCCGCGCCACTGCGCCGACCAGTAACGTTATGCGTGGAAACAAGGCCTTTGGCGCAACATGCCCACGCCAACCACATCTACCATCTACGCTAGTCCCAGCTGTCTGCATTTAGCCAATATCCCCCGAAACCTATCCTATCCATGTACCTGTCTAAATGTTTCTTAAATGTTGAGATAGTACCTGCCTCAACTACATCCTCCAGCAGCTCGTTCCATACACCCACCCCCCTTTATGTAAAAAAAGTTCCTATTAAATCTTAACCCCCTCAACTTATGTCCTCTGGTTCTTGATTCCCCTACTCTGGGCAAGAACATGTGCATTTACCCGATCTATTCCTCTCATGATCGTATACATCTCTATAAGATCATGCCTCATCCCCCTGCGCTCCAAGGAATAAAGTCCTCGCCTGTTCAATGTCTCCCTATTGCTCAGGCCCTCGAGTCCTGGCAACATCCTCGTAAATCATCTATGCACCCTTTCAAGCATGATAATATCGTTCCTATCACATGGTGCCCAAAACTGAACACAATATTGTAAATCCAGTTCAAACACCTCCCATTTTTAATTTATTTCTGAATGGATTTACCCCTGCCCAGCCTGACTTTAAATTTGGTCATTTAGAAACAGCATGCTCACAGGTCCTTAACTTTAGCAAGGCTATTAGACAGGGGCATCCTCATGTTTTACTGTAGAGTAGTTATTGGTGGGGCAGCCTGGAGTTCCATGCCCCTTGTTTGACCCTGACCCTCTGCCCTTACCCCTGTATCTTCATCCTACTAAATCTCAATTGGGGGAGGAAATTCCAAGATTTTACTTTAGACTTTGTGTATTCACCCGATCTATTCCCCTCATGATCTTGCACACCTCTACAAGATCACCCCTTCATACTCCTGTATTCCAAAGAATAAAGTCCCAGCCTGCTCAACCTCTCCCTCTAGCTCTGGCCCTCAAGTCCTGGCAACATCCTCATAAATCTTCTCTGCGTTCGTTCCAGCCTAACGACATCTTTTCTATAGCAGGGTGACCAAAACTGAACACAATATTCCAAATGCGGCTTCACAAACATCTTGTACAACTGTAACATCGCATCCCAACTTCTATACTCAATACCCTGACTGATGAAGGCTAATGTACCAAGGTGCTCACTCAGGTCAGACATCAAACGGTTCAGAGGTATATTTTAGTTTAGTTTAGTTTAGAGATACAGGCTCTTTGGCCCACCAAGTGAGTCCACGCCGACCAGCAATCACCTTATACACTATTCTTACGCTAGGGACAATTTATAATTTTTACTTAAGCCAAATAACCTTCAAACCTGTACGTCTTTGGAGCGAGGTTGAAACCGGAGCACCCGGAGGAAACCCACGAGATCACGGGGAGAACGCATTACACTCCGTACAATTCCGGTGCACCTGGAGACAACCCGAGTAGGTCACGGAGTGAACATACAAACTCCGTACAGAGAGCACCCGCAGTCTGGATCGGACCCGGGTCTCTGGCGCTGAAAGGCAGCAGCTCTACCGATGCGCCACCGTGCTGTTACGCACATTGTCAAGGAAGTTCCCCGCCAGCCAGCTCTCTCTCAAAGGCAGCACGGCCCTGACTGACAGCCTCTCAAGGTGACATGGAAACTCATGACAGGCACGAGGTGTGACGTGATTCAGGGAAGTCAGCGAGGTGTCAAAACCGTTTCCCCAGACACTCCCCTGCTGCATCACACTGCAACACGTCGCTGGGAAAAACACCTCCCCCCAACCCACTTTCAACATTCCCACACTCCCCTTCCCCACCCTCCTCCACTGGAGTTCAACTATTTAAAAAAGGCAGTAAACCAGCAGACTCACTGGGTCAGGCAGCATCTCTGGAGAACATGGATAGGTGACGTTTTGGGTCGAGACCCTTCTTCAGACATTTTACATTAAAAATTAGTCTCCGGTTGAGGAGGGTATGATGTTCAGAAGCTAATAAATCTGCTCTTAATGTTTAAGTCTTCCTACCGCATGAGAACCAAGAACATTGTCATTCAAAAGAGGCATAGATGAGAAGGAGGTGGTGTATATCAGACTAGAAGAGGCAGAGATGGTCAGAATCTTCCTCCCTTGTTGGAAGCAAGAGGGCACAGTAATCTCAGGATTACTCCCAGTAGCAGGAGCGAGTGAGGCGTGGAACAGGACGATGGTATGGATAAATGTGTGGCTAGGGTACTGATGCATGGGGGAAACGGATTCAGGTGTATGGATCTTTGGGTTCTCTTCCAGGGGAGGTGTGACCCGTACTAGAGGCAAGGGAGATCAATATAATGACTGGGAGATATCCTAGTGTTACTTGGGAGGGTTTAAACTAGTCTGGAGAGGGATGGGAACAAAGTGATAGTGTGGCAGATGGGGAAAGAGAGCCTGCTATTGATGTTAATGGAATATGTCCAGTAGAGAGATCAGGCAGGAGTAAGGCAGGGAGCGTGGAAGATCGCATGGACTGTACTGCATTGATTTTAATGCAAGGAGCTGGACAAGTAAAGCATGTCATAGTCATACAGTGAGGACACAGACCCTTCGGCCCAGTTTGCTCATGCCGACCAACGTGTCCCATCTACACTGGTCCCACCTGCCTGCATTTGGCCCTTATCCCTCTAAACCCGTCTTATCCATGTACCTGTCCAAATGTTTTTTAAAAGTTGTGATAGTACCTAACTCAACTACCTCCTCCGGCAGCTCGTTCTATATACCTACCACCCTTTGTGTAAAAGGTTGCCCCTCAGGTTCCTATTAAATCTTTCTCCCCTCACCTTAAACCTATGTCCTCGGTTCTTGAATCTCCTACTCTGGGTATAATGCTCTGTGTATTTACCCTATCTCTATAAGACCGCCCTCATCCTTCCGCGCTCCAAGGAATAAAGTCCTAGCCTGTTCATCCTCTCCCTATAGCTCAGGCCCTCGAGGGCCATGAAATGAAACTAAGTGCTGAGTAACTCAGCGGGTCTGGAGGACCTGGTTAAGTGATGTTTCCATGTTCTCCAGAGATGCTGCCGGACCCACTCAGTTACTCCAGCACTTTGTGGCCTTTGGGGTAAACCAGCATTTGCAGTTCCTTGTTTCAAGGTGAAGCATGGACTCAGTACATGGGACTGGGATGTTACAGCCATGGTTGGGAGAGGGGCAGGACTGACAGCTCAACTTTTGGGGATATAGATGCTTAAATGTGTGTAAGAATTGGAGGTGCGTGAGGACGCTGACCAGTCATCACCCTGTACACTAGCGCTATCCTATACACTAATTTTACTGAAGCCAATTAACCTACAAACCTGTTTAAGAAGGAACTGCAGATGCTGGAAAATCGAAGGTACACAAAAATGCTGGAGAAACTCAGCGGGTGCAGCAGCATCTATGGAGCGAAGAAAATAGGCAACATTTCGAGGCCGAAACCCTTCTTCAGACATTAGTCTGAAGAAGGGTTTCAGCCCGAAACGTTGCCTATTTCCTTGATGCTGCTGCACCCGCTGAGTTTCTCCAGCATTTTTGTGAACCTACAAACCTGCATGGCTTTGGAGTGTGGGAGGAAACCAGAGCATCCAGAGAAAATCCATGTGGTCCCAGGGAGAACGTTCAAACTCCATACAGACACACCCGTAGTCAGGATCAAACCCGGGTCCCTGGCGCTGTAAAGCAGCAGCTCTACTGCTGTACTACTGTGGTGCCCCTAACTGGTAAGGCCTCTGGGAGTGTTGTAGAGCAGAGAGACTGAGCTGTACAGGTACACGTTTTCCTGAAAGGCAGAGTGATGAAGAAGGCATTTGGCGCGCTTGTCTTCATCGGTAACGGTATTGAGTACAGGAGTTCCGACGTCATGTTACAGCTGTACAAGTCGTTGGTGAAACCATATTTGGGGTATTAGTTTAGTTTAGAGATACAGCATGGAAACAGGCCCCTATTCCCATTGAGTTAATGACGACCATTCAACACTGTTCACACTGGTCCTATGTTATCCCAGTTTCTCATCCCTACACATTAAGGGCAATTTACACCAGCCAATTACCTACAGATCCTACAAGCTACCATTGTGTGTAGTTCAGTTTACCCTGCTATGGGTGGCTCGAAAGGAGAGAGAAAAGATTCACCAGGATGTTACCAGGACTCGACAGTTTGAGTTATAAGGAGATAACTAAGGAGATAGCTGAGAGGCCACAGTTTAAGAATAAGGGGTATGCCATTTAGAACGGAAAAACATTTTCACACAGAGAGTTGTGAGTCTGTGGCAGAGTCTCTCTGCCTCAGAGGGCGGTGGATGCCGGTTCTCTGAATGGTTTCAAGAGAGAGCTAGACAGGGCTCTTAAAGATAGCGGAGTCAGGGGATATGGGGAGAAGGCAGGAATGGGGTATTGATTGTGGATGATCAGCCATGGTCACATTGAAGGGTGGTGCTGGCTCGAGGGGCCAAATGGCCTACTCCTGCACCTATTGTTTATTGAGAGGCTGAAATGGCTGGGACTGGTTTCCCTGGAGTGTAGGAGGCTGAGGGGTGATAAGAGACATAGACATGGTGAATGGTCACAGTTATGTTCTCAGGGTCGAAGAGTTGGTTTAATGTGAGAGGGGGATGATTTAAAATAGACCCAAAGGCAATTTCTTCGTGCAGAGGGCTGGCTGTACGTATGAGGAATGAGCTGCTCGAGGAAGCTGTGGAGAAAGGTCCTGGATGATTTGTTTTTTTTACTTTGAGGCACATCATTTTTTTTTAACCAACAATCTGATTGTCTAATCAATTAGGAGATTTATTTTTAATCAGTCAATCTTTGACGGGTTTTATTACAAATGGGTCTCTTTCTTTCATGTCCAATTGTAGATGGACTGAATTCTCTTGATGTTGGACTAGAGGAATGCTCTTGATCATGTTTCCAAGCTAATCAAACTCCAGCAGGCAATCTACTTTGGGCTAATTCTGCACCACCCATCAGTGTTCAAGCAAGGACATTATATTGACTGGCAATAATTAGAAAGTATTGAGCATGGCTGGTATCTGTCACTGAATCTCTGGAATTCTCTGCCACAGAAGGTAGTTGAGGCCAGTTCATTGGCTATATCTAAGAGGGAGTTAGATGTGGCCCTTGTGGCTAAATGGATCAGGGGGTATGGAGAGAAGGCAGGTACAGGATACTGAGTTGGATGATCAGCCATGATCATATTGAATGGCAGTGCAGGCTTGAAGGGCCGAATGGCCTACTCCTGCACCTATTTTCTATGTTTCTATGTTTCTATAGCAATGCAATTGACTCAAATACCTTGTGAAATGGCCCAGGACTTAGTTCGGGGGCTGGCTGTGGGCTTAGCAAGCAATGGCCAAATGCTAGTATGTGACCAAGGACATTAGCTGCCTTTGTACCTTGGGGATGTCCATCATGGTTTATGATACTTTGACTATTGCCTAAAGGTTATCTTGTGGAGAACCACCAGCCAACGTTGTCTCTCTTTTCAACATCTCCAAACTCTTTAAAGGGTTTGATTCCCCATTGGTATGGTGGCTTTTACAGATCACCTGTCTTCAGAGCTCCTGCCTTCTTTTGTTTCTCTTACGACCCATACCGCTTGGGTTATCACCTGTTGACGTAAAGCAGTTCGAGAGGGTTGTCACACGAAATATGCCGAGAGTGCTGGTAACCTCCATCTTCACGTCACCCTAAACATCAACGCATGAACCATTCCCGCTCAATCCAAAGACAGGGAGTAGGCTTTAATTAGATCAGCCTCACTTACTTACGATTACACCAGTGAAAGGATATGCATGTACTAAAACTTTAATAGCTATTCTTCTAACACGGTGAAAAGGAGTCAGCATGTATACCGCATCAGTGGCACTAAATCGGAAGATGGTCTTCCCTTTGTTGAGTACTATAAATGTCTGAAAGAGATGGACATTAAGGTAAACAAGCAACAGTGTAATTATCACAGAACACACAACAGCAGATCAGCAAATGTAAGTATCCCCCTTCATTGTTTAGTTCAGAGATTCAGCGTTCAGAAACAGGCCCTTTGGCCGACCGAGTTTCATGCTGACCATCGATCACCCATTCACACTAGTGCTTTCTTATCCCACATTCGCACTCCCTACACAATAGGGGCAATTTAGACTGGGCCAATTAACCTACAAACCCACACGTCTTTAGGATGTGGGGAGAAACCGGAGCACCCGGAGGAAAACCCATGGGGCCACAGGGAGAGCGTGTAAACTCCAAGCGGACAGCACCCGAGGTCAGGATTGAACCCAGATCTCCGGCTGTGTGAGGCAGTGCCTCTGCCAGCTGCGTCAATGTGCGGCCCATTGTGCGTCACCATGAAGGACGATACAACACTGTAAGATGCTGTGATACTGTAGCACAATATCTGGTGCTGTGAGATACTCTATGGCAGTGTATGGCACAGTAATACATGGTACACCAGTCTGAAATACTGTATGGCACAGTCAGCTGTGGGACATACCAGCGGTTACTTACAGAGGCCAATTAACCTACAAAGCCGCACATCTTTGGGATGTGGGAGGAAACCGGGAACACCCGGTGAAAACCCACACGGTCACAGGGAGAACGTGCAAACTCCACACAGACAACACACAAGGTTAGGAGTGATGTGGATCCTCGAGAGCCTGAGGGTCCCACACCACCGAGGTCAGGATTGAACCCGGGTCTCCGGCGCTGTGAGGTTGCAGCTCTACCAGCTGTGCCACTGTGCCACCCCTATAGTGATCCCAACGCAACCCATCCCTTTGCTCTTCCCCAAGTCCACCAACGATCTATCCAACACCTTCAATGACAAAAAGATGGTGGCGCCCTGGTTGGCTGCGGCTGCATTGACTCTCGTTAGGGATAGCGGTAAGTTTTCTAAGGTTCGGCTTCATAACTTGCAGCGGGCAGGCTGCAAGTTAACGTACGATCATGGGGCATTACTGAGATTTATATATATTTATTTTACAGAACCATGCACATGAGGCATTTTTATGGACGCACCTAGCACTTTTACTTTTACTATTTACCTGATTGGAGAGTCAAATGCAACGAAATTTCGTTCAAGGTGCACTGTGTTTAGGTGTATATCTGAATGACAATAAAGTTTTCATTCATTCATTCATTCATTCATTCATTCATTCATTCATTCATTCATTCATTCATTCATTCATACAGCCCCACTGCGGCTGTGTCAACCACCTTAAAGTCAAGGCAAGTCAGCCTTTCCTATGGTTCCCAACAGAGGTGAAGCTAATGCACTGCAGATAGTGTAGAGTGTTCCAGTTCTAATGTAAGAACTGCAGATTCAAAATCCAAATTAAAGAGGCTAAACAGAAGAGATGGTGGGTCAGAACGGCATGGATGTAGAGGTGTCTGCTCATTCTTTTAAACTTTAGCACCTTCTTTTGCAACCTGAGATGGGGACTAGAATTCAGTGATGAGTCAGTGGGCTTGGAGGGAATGCAGCAATGTAATTAAACACAGTTATTGTCAGCCTTGGAGTAAACACAAAACAGCTGAGTTCTTGCCAATGGTGAAATCTTTATCCAAATGTGTTTTCTTCAAATAAGGAAGGGAGCAACAATAACAGCTTACTGGTGAACATATCAAGCCAGCCAACAAAGAGCATTTGAGTTTAGTTTAGAGATAAAGCATGAAACTGGCCTTTCGGCACACCAACTCTGAGCCAACCAGCGATCCCGTACACTAATACTATCCTACACACACTAGGGACAATTTAGCCTACAAACCTGTACATCTTCGGAGTGCAGGAGGAAACCGAAGGTCACAGGGAAAACATAGAAACTCAGTGTAGACAAGCACCCGTAGTCAGGATTGAACCTGTGTTTCTGGCGCTGCAAGGCAGCAACTCTACCGCTGCGCCACCGGGCTGCCCCCAAAAGGATTCACCATGACATAACTGGTTATGATGTGGTTAGTAAAAAAATGGTGAAAGAATCAACTTGGTTCTATTCATCAAAATTAGTGAATTTTAAACATCCGATTTGTTGTGTCATTAAGCTGTTTTTAAAAAAAAGCTAAGCTTATTGGCTGCACATAGCGATAATGCAAATCCAAATGGAGATGATTGCATTTTTTTACCTTCAAGACCATCTGCAGGCTCCAGGTATGTAGATAACTAGTGATCTACTACCTATACAAAATTTACGCTATCCAACTATCTCCCATCCACTGCGATGCACAAAAGAAATAATATTGCTCTTATTGGGAGTCTCTGCTGTAGTTTCAACAGCGTGTTCAGTATTTTTTTTGATTAAATGATTGAAAAATATAGCCTGGAAACATCCCTTCGGTCCACCGAGTCCATGCCGGCCATCGATCACCAGTTCACACTAGTTCTATGTGATCCCAATTTTGCATCCACTTCAAGCTGGGAAAAATGGGAAGTGCAACGAGATCTGGGGGTCCTTCTTTATCAGTCACTGAAAGTAAGCATGCAGGTACAGCAGGCAGTGAAGAAAGCTAATGGCATGTTGGGCTTCATAACAAGAGGAGTTGAGTATAGGAGCAAAGAGGTCCTTCTGCAGTTATACAGGGCCCTAGTGAGACCACACCTGGAGTATTGTGTGCAATTTTGGTCTCCAAATTTGAGGAAGGACATTCTTGCTATTGAGGGAGTGCAACGCAGGTTCACAAGGTTAATTCCTGGGATAGCGGGACTGTCAAATGTTGATAGAATGGAGCAGCTGGGCTTGTATACTCTGGAATTTAGAAGGATGATAGGGAATCTTATTGAAACATATAAGATTATTAAGGGATTGGGCACGCTAGAGGCAGGAAACATGTTCCCGATGTTGAGGGAGTGCAGAACTAGGGGCCACAATTTAAATATATACGGTAGGCCATTTAGACCAGAGATGAGGAAAAGCTTTTTCACACAGAGAGTTGTGAATCTGTGGAATTATCTGCCTCAGAAGGCAGTGCAGGCCAATTCTCTGAATGCTTTAAAAAGAGACAGATAGAGCTCTCAAAGATAGCGGAGTCAGGGGATATGGTGAGAAGGCAAAAACGGGTACTGATTGTGGGTGATCAGCCATGATCACAGTGAATGGTGGTGCTGGTTCGAGGGGCTGAATGGCCTACTCCTGCACCTATTGTCTATTTTTTATTGTCTACACATTAGGGGCAATTTAAATACACCAATTAACCTACAAACCCGCACGTCTTTGGGATGTGGGTGGAAACTGGAGCACCATGTGGTCATGGGGAGAACATGCAAACACCACATAGAGAGCACCTGAGATTAGGTCAGTTTGGTGAAAGCATCATGTACTTGGTTAGATTTATCAGCTATGACTCTACCAGCTGCCACCCTGTTTCCTGCCGTTTATAGTGTCCACAAATAGATCCAGTGCATGATAGATTCTGTTGTAAAGTGAAATGATGTAAAATAGATTCTGCGCTAAAAAGGGGAATGCTAGAAAAAAATGATAGACTGGTGTAAAATAGGCTTTGTTTTGTAATGGACTGTTTTTATTTTGAGGAATAGATTAATACACAAAAGGACACAAAGTGCTGGAGTAACTCAGAGGGTCAGGCAGCATCTCTGGAGAACATGGATTGGTCAAGAACCTTCTTCGGACTGACTGGGGAGGGGGGGGGGGAGAAGAAAGGTAGACGAGGAGAGAGGCAGGGCAAAACATGACAGGTAATGGGTGGGCACTGGCGAGGGGGGGTGTTGATAGGCAGATGGTTGGAACAGCCAGAGGTACAAGCGCAAGATGTGAGACATAATTGAAGAGTTTAGAATTATGAAGGAGGAAAGTAGAGGGTGGGGTTTGGGGTGGGGCGGGGGGAAATAGGTGGGAGTCCAGTGGGGCATAGAGGTGGAGAGGGGGGGGGGGGTAGAGTAAGGGGGTGTATTGGGGAGAAAGTAGAGATGGAGATTAGTATGGGTGAAGAGATAGCAGAGAGTGAAGGATAGATCAGCCATGATTGAATGGCGGAGTTGACTCGATGGACCGAATGGCCTAATTCTGCTCCAATGACTTGTGAAAGGGGTGGGGGGGGGGGTTTAGAGGATACCCAGAATTGGAGAATTTAATGTTTACACTATTGGGTTGTAAGCTCTCCAAGCTCGCATGTGGCCTCTACCCGGGCAATGCAGGAGGACCAGGACAGAAAGGTCAGTGTGGGAATGGGAAGGGGAGTTAGCAATGGTTAGCAACCGGGAGAGTTGCTGATTCCATGCTGTATCTTTCAATCAATTCAAAAGCCAGTGGGCCTTGGAGGGCCAACCTGCTTGTTGTAAAGGCCCTGTCCCGCTTTCCCGAGTTACTCACAAACTCTCCCGAGTTTTCCCCTTGATTCAAACTCGGGGAATGTCGGGTAATGTCGGTAGCGAGCTTGTAGGAGGCTGTAGGAGTCCATAGATGTTTCGTAGCGGCTCGTAATGCCAGCCGTAGGAACTCGGGGCATCAGGTAAGTCGGGACTTTTTTTCAACATGTTGAAAAATGTCCACGAGTTAAAAAAATAGCCCCGAGTACCTAGGAACGGCTATTGCCATAATTCTCTGAGTTCGAATCAAGGGGAAAACTCGGGAGAGCTCGTGAGTAACTCGGGAAAGTGGGACAGGGCCTTAAATCCCAGCTGGCAGTGGCAGTAATCTGGGTACTCACTCCGCCTCCCTCTCTCTTGGCTCTGCCTGCCTACCTTCTTGTTGCTGTAGAAGGAGTCCAGGTCCTCCAATGGCTGACCAATGAGTTTTGATGGGACTTCGCCGTAGATGATGGGCAGCTGTTTGCCCGCCTCCAGGTCACAGTGTGGAGTGGGCTTTTCCTCCTCACTCTCCTCTTTGTGATCCTTCCTGGCGACGAGCGCTTGCTCCTCAGCGATCCGCCTCTCGATGGCAGCCAGGGACTCGCAAGTGAACCGACGCAGACAGTGAGGTCCTGACGGTACGAAGTGGAGTGCCATCTTTTCATCCTGCACCTCCTTGACGAGTCTTTACTCTTCAGCAATGGAAATGATTAACCTGCAGCAAAAGAAACAGAAGCTGGGCACAAAGGTTAACCCATCGCCGGAGGGCCGGGTCGAGTTCATTATTTTACCGAGTAGTGAAAGGCTTGGATAGAGAGGATGTTTCCACTAGTGGGAGATTCTAGGACCAGAGGCCATAACCTCTGAATAAAAGGATGTACCTTTAGATAGAAGATGAGAAGGATTTTTTTTTAGTCAGAGGATGATGAATCTGTGGAATTCATTGCCACAGAGGCCAAGTCAATGTATATTTAAAGTTGGAGATTGACAGATTCTTGATTAGTAAGGGGGTCATGGCTGATCTATCTTTCCCTCTCAACCCCATTCTCCTACCTTCTCCCCATAACCCCTGACACCTGTACTAATCAAGAATCTATCAATCTCCGTCTGGCAATCTGGCAATGAATTCACAGATTCACCACCCTCTGACTGAAGAAATTCCTTCTCATCACCTTTTTAAAGGTTCGTCCTTTCATTCTGAGGCTGTGCCGTCTGGTCCAAGACTCCCCCACTGGTGGAAACATCCTCTCCACACCCACTCTATCCGTACAGTAAGGGTCCCAACATGAAGCATCACTTATCCTTGTTTTCCAGAGATGCTGCCTGACCCGCTGAATTACTCCAACACTTTGTGTACTTACCTGTCCAAATGTATTTTAAATATTGTAAATGTATCCCCCTTTACAGCTTCCTCTGGCAGCTCGTTCTGTGTCCCCATTGCCCTCTGTGTGTAAAAAGTTGCCCCTCAGATTTCCTTTGGAAATTTCCCCTTTGAGTCTCACCCCCGACACTCGCTCTTCTCCCCTCTCCCATTTGGCAAGGGGTACAAAAGTATGAAAACGCAGACCTCTAGATTCAGGGACAATTTCTTCCCAGCTGTTATCAGGCAACTGAACCATCCTACAAACAACTAGAGAGCGGTCCTGAGCTACCTCATTGGAGACCCTCATACTATCTTTAATCGGACTTTGCTGGACTTTATCTTGAACTAAACGTTATACCCTTTGTCATCTATCTGTAAACTGTGTACAGCTTAATTGTAATGATGTACAGTCTTTTCGCTGGCAAGATAGCACGCAACAAAAACCTTTTCACTGTACCTCGATACACGTGACAATAATAAACTAAACTAATCTAAAACTAAACCAAAACTAAATCAAAACGAAACTAAATTAAACTTAGGGTGACACAGTGGTAACGTTGCTGCCTTCCAGTGCTAGAGTCCGGTTTGATCCTGACTATGAATGCTGTCTCTACAGAGTTTGCACATTCTCCCTGTGACCGCGTGGGCTTTCTCCAGTGCTCCTGTTTCCTCCCCAATCCAAAGACGTACAGATTTGTAGGTTATTTGCTTCAGTAAAATTGTAAATTGGCCTTAGTGTGTAGTATAGTGCTCGTGTGTATGGGGTGATCGCTGGTCGGCACGGGCTCGGTGAGCCCGTTATCCCATATCTGTACACTGTGGACGGCTTGATTGTAATCATCTATTGTCTTTCTGCTGACTGGATAGCATGCAACAAAAACGCTTTTCACTGTACCTCGGTACACATGACAATAAACTAACAAAACTAAGCAATTCTGCTGAATTTCTAACAATATCCCCTCACTCTGTGGAGTTTGCAGTGTGTTCCTTCCGCAATAACACAGCAAGGCTACTTAAAGAGGGAGACCCTAGTGGGAGAGTCTAGGAATAGAGGTCATAGCCTCACAATTAAAGGACACTCTTTTAGGAAGGAGATGAGGAGAAATCTATTTAGTCAGAGGGTGATGAATCTGTGGAATTCGTTGTCACAGAAGTTTGTGGAAGCCAAGTCAGTGGATATTTTTAAGGCATAGATAGATTCTTGATTAGTCAGAAGTTATAGGGAGAAGGCAGGAGAATGGGGTTAGGAGGGAGAGATAGATCAGCCATGATTGAATGGCGGAGTAAACTTGATGGGCGAATTGCCTTATTTTACTCCTATCACATGATCTTAAGATCAAGAGCAACTTCTCACGTCACCCCCGTGGACAAGGCAGGCTGGCACACCGCCACTTCTGCGTTCCCCATCAAGCCACATGTTCAGACCTGGAGATATATCTCCACTCCTCCACTCCTCCACTGTGGCTCAGTTGAAGCATCAGAGGTCCTTACCACACAGTGCCTTAGCCTGGACTATTGCAACTCACTTCTCCTTGGCATCAGCTCCACCTACATCAACCGACTCCAACTGGTCCAGAACGCAGCCGCCCGACTCATCACCCACACCAAATCCTGGCATCACATCACTCCAGTCCTCAAACAACTTCACTGGCTTCCCATCTCCCACCGGATCACCTACAAAATCCTGATCCTCACCTACAAACCCCTCCACCATCTGGCCCCCCCATATCTCACTGACCTCCTCTCCCCCCACCAACCCTCACGGTCCCTCAGATCCACATCAGCCGGTCTCCTCTCCATCCACAAGTCCAACCTCCGCAGTTTTGGGGACAGAGCCTTCTCCAGGGCAGCTCCCAGGCTCTGGAACTCCCTCCCCCAACTGATCCGCAATTCCGTGTCCCTCATCATCTTCCAGTCCCGCCTCAAGACCCATCTCTTCACCTCTGCCTATCCTTAGCCCCACGTCCCCCTCCCTTTTCATCTGTGCATTAATTGCCTCATATTGTGTTTTGAATTGTATTCTGTCTTTACTTTGTGTACTAGTCATGTCTCTACTATTTATTTCATTCCCCTTACATGTTTTTCCTCTACCTGCTAAATTTTTGTAAGGTGTCCTTGAGACTCTTGAAAGGCGCCCATAAATAAAATGTATTATCATTATTATTATTAGCCATCTAGAGCACGACAGGTCATTTAATTACACAGCACAGAAACAGGCCCTTCATCTCAACTCATTCAGGCCGACCAAAGTGCACTAAATGCTGTACCCTTTTCCCTTTATCAATGCACTGCGGACGGCTTGATTGTATTCATGTATAGTCATTTCTTTGACTAGATAGCACTCAAACAAAAGCTCTTCACTGTACCTCGATACACATGACAATAATAAACTAAACTATTCATTTGCCTGCATCTGGCCATATCCTGCTAAACTTTTACTATCCATGTTCCGGGCCCGAACATTTTTTAATAGGAGAAGGTAGGAGAATGTGTTCTGCCCACAATAGCAATAACTTGTTCAGTTGCAACATGGTAGAGACAGAGCCATACAGCACAGAAACAGGCTCCTCGGCCAACCAAGTATCTACTGGATTGGAGACCCTTTGACTATCTTTAATTGGACCTTACTGAACTTTATCTTGCACTAAGCATTATTCCCTTTACCATGTATCTGTACATTGCACATGGCTCAATTATAATCATGCATCGTCTTTCGCTGACTGGTTCGCACACGACAAAAACTTTTCTCTGTACCTCAGTACACGTGACAATAAACTAAACTCAGGCAGAACTTCATTTAAACAATTTATTATCCAATAGGTAGATGCAGATAGACAGGGTGGTGAAGAAGGTAGCATTTGGCACACTTGCCTTCATCAGTCAAGGCATTGAGTACAGGATTATGCTGCAACTGTACAAGATGGTGCTGAGACCATATTTGGAATACTGTGTAAAGTTCTGGTCACCTCGCAGTGGAAGGATGTAATTAAGCAGTAAAGTTTGACAAGGACTGGAAGGCTTGAGTTTTAAGGAGAGGCTATATTGTGTGGGACTACTTTCTCTGGAGTTTAGCAGGCTGAAGGTTGAGGTACGTATAAAAGTGATCCAAGATCCCAAGGTGCCCAAGCCAGGTGACTCTTTGCGTGCTGGTCACAGAAGTGGATCTGCAATCATGCATTTCAATCGCTCCACTCTTTTAAATCCCTACTCCAACAGCAGCATGTATTTGTACACTGTGGATGGCTCGATAGTAATCATGTATTGTCTTCCCACTGACTGGTTAGCTCGCAACATCTAGAGTATTGTGTACAGTTTTGGTCTCCTAATTTGAGGAAGGACATCCTTGTGATTGAGGCAGTGCAGCGTAGGCTCACGAGATTAATCCCTGGGATGGCGGGACTGTCATATGAGGAAAGATTGAAAAGACCAGTAGGCTTGTATTCACTGGAGTTTAGAAGGATGAGGGGGATCTTATAGAAACATATAAAATTATAAAAGGACTGGACAAGCTAGATGCAGGAAAAATGTTCCCAATGTTGGGCGAGTCCAGAACCAGGGGCCACAGTCTTAGAATAAAGGGGAGGTCGTTTAAGACTGAGGTGAGAAAAAACTTTTTCACCCAGAGAGTTGTGAATTTATGGAATTCCCTGCCACAGAGGGCAGTGGAGGCCAAGTCACTGGATGGACTTAAGAGAGAATTAGATAGAGCTCTAGGGACTAGTGGAGTCAAGGGATATGGGGAGAAGGCAGGCACGGGTTATTGATAGGGGACGGTCAGCCATGATCACAATGAATGGCGGTGCTGGCTCGAAGGGCCGAATGGCCTCCTCCTGCACCTATTTCCTATGTTTCTATGTTTCTATGCAACAAAAGCTTTCCACTGTAACTAAACTCAACTCAAATATAATCAGGAGGGGTGAAAATGTGGTTAATAGATGCAGTCTTTTTCCCAGGGTAGGGGAGTCTAAAACTAGAGGGTACATGTTAGTTGAAGTATTAATTTCAGTTTTGATCACCCTGCTCTAGGAAAGACGCCATTAAGCTGGCAAGTGTGCAGAGAAGATTCACAAGGATGTTGCCAGAATTCAAGGGCCTGAGCTATAGCGTTGGGCTGGCTAAGACTTCATTGCTTGGAGTGCAGGAGATCTTCTGGGGATGTATCAGATCATGAAGGTGAATTGATAAGATGCAATCACAGTCTTTTTCCCAGGGTAGGGGAATCAAGAACCAGAAGGTGTAGGTTTAAATTGAGAAGGGAAAGATTTAAAAAGGGCCTGAGGGGCAACATTTTCACACAGATTATCACGAGTGTACGGAACGAGCTGCCAGAGGAAGCTGTAGAGGATGGTACAATTACAATGCTAAATAGACATGAGGACAAATACATGGATAGTAAATGTTCAGAGGCATGTGGGCCAAATTTGGACAAGGTCATCTTGGCCAGCATGAACAAATTGGCTGAAGAGCCTTTTTCCATGCTGGGTAATGTTATAACTTTATAAAGAACAAGGCACTGCAGATAGACACAAAGTGCTGGGGTCAGACAGCATCTCTGGAGAAAATGGATGGATGATGGTTTGGGTTGGGACCCTTCTTCAAAACAGAATTGCAGATGCTGATTTACAAAGAAAGACAAAGATTGCTGGAGTAACTCAGCAGGTTGGACGAACATGTATGTGATGTTTTCGGTGGGGACCCTTCTTCAGACTGTGGTGAGGTGGGGGGGGGGGGGGGAAGCTGGGATAGAGGAGGGGCAGGACAAAGTCTGGCAAGTGATAGGTTGATGCAGATGAGGAGGGATTTCGAAAGGCAGAAGGTTGGACAGAGATGAAAAGAGAAATGTTTTGAGATAAGGATGGAACAAGAGCAAATAGTGACGCCAGAGGAAAGAATATCGGCATTCATCATGAAGGTCAATTGGATTAGGAAGGGCGTTAAAGGTTACGGAGAGAAGGCAGGAGAATGGGGTTGAAAAGGAAAAATAGATCACCCACAACTGTTTATAGCTTAGAGATAAAGCACGGAAACTGGCCACTCGTCACACTGAGTCCACGCCGATCAGTTATCCCTGTACTCTAGCGCTAATCCTGCTCTTATGTCTTACGGCCTTACAGATGTGAGTCCAGGTGGCAGAACATGAGGTGCTGTTCCTCCAGTTTGCCTCACTCTGGCAATGGAGGAGGCCCAGGACAGAAAGGTCAGTGTGGGAATGGGGAGCAGAGTTAAGGTGGTTAAAATGACAAGGCACAACTCTCTATCTGAAGGAGGCAAGCTGCTGTCAGAGCCAAACTAAGCATTGCAGCTCACCCCTTCAGCGTCATTTTGCCACTTAACCTTGGCACAGAATCCTTAAACAAGGATCGATTTGTGTTTCAAGAATCCCAGGCAGTGTCAGATAAGATAATGAATGTGTCACACTCTTTGCCCTGCTGGAAGCTGACTTCTTTCTTGAGAACTTTTAAATGGATGTAATTTCTGGCAACTCTTTGATTATCTGTTTCATGTTGTGGCTATTGATAATGCATCATAATAGATTGTTGCTCACACTATTAATGATATTGATTAACGCTGAGAACCATAAACATTAGGACAAGCTGATCACCAATGCTCACAATGATCTAACTGGAGCAGCTTTTGTAGGGCACGCCAGGTCATGAGGCAGGTCATCCACACATTTCCCGGCACTCTTGGCTCCAGAGCCTTGCCGGATTATCCATTTTGCTGGACCGACAGAGGTCAAGGCCTCCGAGAGGAGTCCAACAGCATGGGATTGGTTCGCCTTGGCTGCCAGGAGGCCGAGACACTGGCCCGCGAAGCCGGCCTCAGGAGCCACGGCAGTATGGGGCAAATTCGACACGCCGATCGGAAGTCTGGCCGCGGAAGTCCCAATGAGGTCGAGAACAGCCGCCTCGCACGGCTTGGGAGTCACATTTTCGGGGGGACCTCGCGTGGGGGGGGGATTTCAAGAACGCTCTCGTTATTTAATCTGAATTGAAGGGGTTGCTGGACCACGAGTTGCCAGAAAATCAGTGGTGGAGCTGGAACTACTTCCATTTAGGAAGTAGTGACATCTGTAGCAGCAGCATGGTGTGAGTTGGAACTAAGAGGGAAATGTGCTTCTTTCTACAGGGTGGCAACCATTCGAAACTTGGTTCACGGCACGCCGGTAAATCTGATCAGGCCCTCGAGCCCTGGCATCATCCCCCTAAATCTTCCCTGCACTATTTCCAGCTTCCAGCTTAAATCTTTCCCATGGCATGGTGACCAAAACCTTAAATTCTGGCATCTTGGTCAGCCTGGGCAAGTTGGGCTGAAGGGCCTGTTTCTCTGCTCTATGTCTCCATGGCACAGGGGCACAGCAGTTAGCACCCCAGCCTCCCAACTCCAGCGGCCCTGGTTCAATCCTAACCTCAGGTGCTCTCTGTGCGGAGTTTGCACGCTCTTCCTCTGTGTGGTTGCATAGTTTCTTCTGGGGACTCTGGTTTCCTCCGCTTGTCAAAGACCTGTGAGTAGGGTAATTGGCTGTTTCAATTTATTAAAGTGGTCAAGTGATAAAGGAATCAAAGGGCCGGTCTGAAGGAGTGGAGGGCCACGATCTGTAGAGGGAGCCGCCGAGCTCGTCCCCTGAGGATCGGAGAACTGGAGAGGAGCGTGGAGGATCCGGTGACGGAGCTGGTGAGAGCAATGGCCCGTAAGAGAGTGAACTGCAGTCTTACCTTCCGTGCCCACATGGTCGACTGAGGGAGGCACCCTCGGGGCACAAATGCTGAAGGTGGAGACGTATGCGCGGACCGGACTGGACTTTGAGAACAATAGACAATAGACAATAGGTGCAGGAGTAGGCCATTCGGCCCTTCTAGCCAGCACCGCCATTCAATGTGATCATGGCTGATCATCCCCAATCAGTACCACATTCCTGCCTTCTCTCCATATCCCCTGACTCTGCTATCTTTAAGAGCCCTATCTAGCTCTCTCTTGAAAGTATCCAGAGAACCAGCCTCCACCACCCTCTGAGGCAGAGAATTCCACAGACTCACAACTATCTGTGTGAAAAAGTGTTTCCTCATCTCCGTTCTGAATGGCTTACCCCTTATTCTTAAACAGTGGCCCATGATTCTAGACTCCCCCAACATCGGAAACATGTTTCCTGCCTCTATTGTGTCCAAACCCTTAATAATTTTATATGTTTGAATAAGATGCCCTCTCATCCTTCTAAACTCCAGAGTATACAAGCCCAGCCGCTCCATTCTCTCAGTATATGACAGTCCGCCATCCTGGGAATTAACCTTGTAAACCTACGCTGCACTCCCTCAATAGCAATAATGTCCTTCCTCAAATTAGGGGACCAAAACTGTGCCCCTTCTTATGCTGACTCAGTGGACTATTTCTATGTACTTTGTACTGATCGGGGATTGTGCTTATGCAAGGCAAGAATGGTAAGAATGTCAGGTTAGATTGTCATTGTTCTATCTGGGACCCATGGCAATAAAACGCTCTTGACTTTTGATAGAGTCTGTGTACTAACGGAGCCAACCTGATGTTGCTGTTATGGGCAAAGTATATGGGACAAAGAGACAGCTCTTAATAATTTTAAGTTGCCAAGTAAATCACTTAATTCGTGAAGATGTGCAAGAGAATATTGAAGATTTGTGTTTTGGTACATCTCACCATTATTCATCCAATAAAGACTAGGGATGAGATGACAAAGAGATTTTATGGAATTGAAGATAGACACAAAATGCTGGAGTAACTCAGCGGGACAGGCAGCATCTCTGGAGAGAAGGAATGGGTGACATTTCGGGTCAAGGCTCTTCTTCAGACTGAGAATCAGGGCAGAGGGAGACAGAGAGTTACTCCAGCATTTTGTGTCTAACTTTGGTGCAAACCAGCATCTGCAGCTCCTTCCGACACATTTTGTTGCATTGTGTCAGGAAGTGACACCTTCAAGTTCAGATGTGAATACGATGGTAATGACACATATTCCATTGAGAAGATCCACAAAGAAAGCCACAGATGGCCAAAATCAGTAAGAATGTGAAAATGTGAATCACTCTCCTCAATAGAGGAAGGCAGTGTAGTCTATGTAAATGGATGACATACAGTGTAGGATGATGAGCTCATGCGTATACCGTGGACAGAGGGAGTTGCAGTGCATAGACTAGTTGCATTTGTCTTCCGAGTTCTCCATGTTCATTCATGCTTCTGAACAATTCTTACATGTCTTGCAGTTAGTGTAGCTAGACACATGCATTATTGCATGAAATGTCGCCTATTCATGTTGTCCAAAGATATTGCCTGACCCGCTGAGTTTCTCCAGCACTTTGTCTATTTTTATAAACACTGATAGGAGACATTTCAGGTATGAACCCTGAGAGTGATAGCCATACAGCATGGAAACAGGCCCTTTGGCCAAACTTGCCAATGCCAACCAACATGCACCATCCACCCTAGTCCCACCTGCCTGTATTTGGCCCTCTAAACCTGTTGTATCCATGTAAAACTGACATCTACAGTTCCTTATTTCTATACTGTCCGTACCTTCAGTTTATCCCCTTCATTTCTGTTTATATACTAATGAGTAGTGCTTATATTGACTGGGAGTACCAACACCTCTAAACAGTTAAAATCTAGACTTCCAACTTTTCAAGAACTAGAATTTTTGATTTTTAAACGGGTTGATTTTATTCTTTTTAGTTATGTTTATTAAATTAGAAGATGATTGGTCATAAATTCAAACATGATATGGGGGGTATATTGGTGGAAAATAAGTCGAAGGACGTAGCTTGATTTGAATTGATTGGTTTACCGGAACCGATTTGTTTCCCAAAAACAGCACTGCAAGCAAGCAAGCAGTTCCAAACGCTTTCTGGTTCCAATCTTTAATTTGCCAAGCTTTGTACCGAGGTACAGTGAAAAGCTTTTTGTTGCGTGACTACACATAGTTACAATATTGCCGTCCAATTGAGGTTCCAAGCATACTGAGAGGGGCATATGATGTGAGTGGAAATAATTTTTTTGTTCTGTTCCTGGTGCATACGACAGTTAAACACTATAAACTCTTGTTATTCGAGAATTTCTTGGGGTCACGAGGAAGCAAAAGATAAACGGTTTAAGTCTTTCTCTGTCCCTCCCTCACCAAGTTCCTCCCACCTTTTCTGTGCCTCTTATGTAGAATGTTAGAACCATGGACTGCATTATAGGGAGGACATTTTCATGTTCATAAGTCATAGGAGCAGAATTAGGCCATTCGGCCCATCGAGTCTACTCCGTCATTCTATCATGGCTGATCTATTTTTCCCTCTTAACCCCATTATCCTGCCTTCTTCCCGTAACCTTTGATGCCCTTACTAATCAAAAACCTGTCAGCCTCGCTTTAAAAATACCCAATGACCTGGCCTCCACTGCCTTCAGTGGCAACGAATTCCACAGATTCACCACCCTCTGACTAAAGAAATTCCTCCTCATCTCATTTCTAAAGGAACGTCCTTTTATTCCGAGGCTGTGCCTTTTGTTCCTACACCCACTACTGGAAACATCTTTTCCACATCTACTCTATCCAGGCCTTTCACTATTTGATAAGTTTCAATAAGGTCCCTCATCATCCTAAACTATAGCGAGTACGAACCAGTGCAGTCAAATGCTCAATGGCAATTTTTGCCTCTTGTTTCCATTCTGGCTAATAGTCTATCCCACATTCAACCCACTGAGTCTATGCCAACTCACAGGCCAACCCCACTAATTCCACTCCACTTTATTTGTTTGTAAGATTTGATCTCTTGCATGACCATTAACTCTCCCCCTAATTCCCTTAACACACCGACCCATGCTAATTAACTCACCAACCCACACATGTCTGGGACTGGGAGGAAACCGGAGCACCCAGAGGAAATCTACAGGGTCGTAGGGAGAATGTGCAGGCTCCACAAGGACAAATCCAGAGTTCAAGGTTCAACCTTGGTCGCTGTAGTTAAGTTAATGTTCCTCTGTTACTGAGAAGGTTCCCGTTTATCTCAATGAGCAGGCTCATCTCCATGAAGAGATGCATCTCCATGAAGAGATACTTCTCCATGAAGAGATACTTCTCCATGAAGAGATACTTCTCCATGAAGAGATACTTCTCCATGAAGAGATACTTCTCCATGAAGAGATGCATCTCCATGAAGAGATACATCATGAATAGATACATCTCCATAAGAGGACACATCTCCATTAGAGGATACATCTCCATTAGAGGATACATCTCCATGAAGAGTTGCATCTCCATGAAGGGATACATCGCCGTGAGGAGATCCATCTCCTCAAGCATCCTGCAATTCCTTGGTTCTCCATGATGAGTGGCCGTGTGGATTGTACCATTTCAACTCCTCACTTGTGTCTCCACCAATGACCTCAGGACCCCCATCCGAGGGTGGAGAATATTTTTTCCATCTCCCTCGCATCTTTGATTCAATGACTTACCTTACATTATGCCAGCCATTTATTGAATTTTACTTCTATTACCCGTTTCATTTCCCCGAATTCACATTAAGCTGATGTTGCACTTTAGGAGGTCGAGTGTAAGGGCAAAGTATACAGTGAATGGCAAGAGCCTAAACATCACTGGTGTGCACAGGGATCTTGTCTTCCAAGTCCATAACTCCATGAAAGTGGCAACACAAGGAGATAGATTGGAAAAGACATATGGTATGCTTTCCTTCATCGGTTGGGTCATTGAGTATTTGAGTCAGGAAGTCATGTTACAGCTTTGGTTAGACCGCATTTGGAGTATTGTATGCAGTTCTGATCGCCCCAATCCAGGAAGGAGGTGGGGGCTATGCAGAGGGTGCAGAAGAGGTTTCCAAGAATGCTGCTTAGATTATAGGGTAAGTTTCATTGAGGGCTCCCATCATCCTTCCAAACTCCATTGAGTGCAGGCCCAGTGCCGTCAAACGCTCATCATATGTTAACCCAATCATTCCTGACAGCACATCCTACCTCAGATACCGTATGGGGCCCAAATTGGGACTAGAGGGCACAGCTTTAAAGGGAGAGGGACAAAGTTTAAAGGGGATGAGCGTGGCAAGTTTTTGTTTTACACTGAGAGTGGCTAGTGCCTGGAATGCATTGCCGAGGTGGAGGCAGATACAATAAATAGGGTTTAAGAGGTTTTTAGATAGGCGCATGGACATGCAGGGAGAGAGAGAGGGAGAGAGGGAGAGAGGAGAGGCAGAGAGAGAGAGAGAGAGCGAGAGAGAGAGAGAGAAGATAAGAAGAGAGAGATCGAGAGGTAGATCTATCGCTAGCGCGCGCGCTATCGACTACTAGCTCTGTCTCTCTCTCTCTCTCTCTCTCTCTCTCTCTCCTCCTCTCTTTCTCTCTCCATCTCTCTCTCTCTCCTTCACTCTCCTCGCTCTCGTCCTCTCCTCTCTCTCTCTCCTCTCTCTCTCTCGGTCTCTCTCTCTCTCTCTCTCTCTCTCTCTCTCTCTCTCTCTCTCTCTCTCTCTCTCTCGTCTCTCGTCCTCTCTCGTCTCTCTCTCTCTCTCGTCTCGTCTCTCTCTCTCTCTCTCCTCATCTCTCTCTCTCTCTCTCTCATCTCTCTCTTCTCTCTCTTCCTAAGACAGCCATCCATACCGACAGCGACGACAACAGACAGACCAAGCATACAGACACAGACAGACAGACAGACAGACAGACAGACAGACAGAGAAAGACAGACAGAGAGACAGAGATAGCCAGAGCCAGAGCCAGACAGAGACACAGAGAGAGACAGAGAGAGACAGAGAGAGACAGAGAGAGACAGAGAGAGACAGAGAGAGACAGAGAGAGACAGAGAGAGACAGAGAGAGACAGAGAGAGACAGAGAGAGAGAGAGAGAGAGAGAGAGTTACCACATTAGTCAGTGAGTTTTCATCATAATTCATGAAACATTAACTCTGTTACTCTCCCCACAGACGCTGCCAGACCAGCTGAGTCCAGTCAATCCTGGTTACCAGCTGATTTGCCTTCTGTGAAACCAGGTACTCACGAGGTTGGCACGAGGCCCCATCTTGAATTTTTTCCTCACAAATCCATCTATATACATGTATATATCGACGGGCTAATCATGATCTATGTATAGATGGTGATCAGCTTGCAGGCCACTTGTGTCAAGTGGGTCCCAACTCTGAGTTGTACTGATAGAGCCAGGCCTTTGTTCCCACCGTGTGCCTCGTGACTGATCACTGCTCCAGGTTTCAGCGGAAGGGGCTTGTCAGCTGATATTGATTCTTTTTAGGGATTAAAATGTTTTAATGTGTGCTGCGTTAATGCTTTTAGAAAGCAATCATGCAACCGAATATTATCAGGCAACTGAACCATCCTACCACAACTTGAGAGCTGTCCTGAGCCACTATCTACTCCACAGGAAACGCTGGGACAATCTTTGATCGGACTTCACTGGCTTTATCTTCCACAAAACGTTATTCACATTATTCCCTTTATCCTGTATCTGTACACTGTGGACGGCTCAATTGTAATCATGTATAGTCTTTCCGCTGACTGATAAGCACGCAACAAAAGCTTTTCACTGTACCTCGGCTACACGTGACAATAATCGAAACTAAACCTAAATATTATAAGGCAAATTCATGTATATCTGTTCGATGTGTTAAGTGCAAAGGAATGTACCTGAATTTTAGTTCTATCTGGAAGTGTGAGCCCCCTTTCCTTGCAAAAATACGAGCATCAGTATATTTGCAGCAATGTCTGGCTTTATTTCAGGTCTCCGCACCCCATGGCTTGTTATCTTATCATTTACCAATTCTACTTGAGTGTGTTGGCATTTGTCCTGCATAAGGAAGGCACTGTGGCGCAGAGGTAGAGTTGCTGTCTTACAGTGCCAGAGACCCGGGTTCGATCCTGTCTATGGGTGTTGTCTCTATGGAGTTTGTACGTCCCCCCCCCCCCCCCCCCCCCCCTGTGACCCGGTGGGTTTTCTCCGGGTGTTCTCCCACAGTTTCCTCCCACACTCCAAAGACGTGCAGGCTTGTAGGGTAATTGGCTTTAGTTAAATTGTCAGTGTTCCTAGTGTGTAGGATGGTGCTACTGTACGGGATGGTCGCTTGTCGGCGCAGACTCGGTGGACTGAAGGACCTGTTACTGCTCTGTATCTCTAAAGTTGAAAATCTAAAGTTACGCGCTTTAGAGATATGCGCTGCTTTTCTGGAATGTAACCCCCACGGACAATGAGAGGTGGCTGTAGAATGAAACAATCTCACCCCTCCATGCAAATATAGCCAGTTCATTGGCTATATTTAAGAGGGAGTTAGATGTGGCCCTTGTGGCTAAAGGGATCAGGGGGTATGGAGAGAAGGCAGGTACAGGATACTGAGTTGGATGATCAGCCATGATCATATTGAATGGCGGTGCAGGCTCGAAGGGCCGAATGGCCTACTCCTGCACCTATTTTCTATGTTTCTATGTAATAACACCCCCTGCAATATAGAAGATGCAGCGATATACCCTACACTGAAATATAAAGCATGCTGTAATACAAATGACACAACATCATGAATCATACTGTAATATGATGCATATTGTAATATTATCCTCGCTGCAGCTGATCTGCCCAAGACCGCATAATATTGTAGAGAATTGTGGACACAGCAGCGTTCATCACACACGCCAGCCTCCCCCCCCCACCCCCTCCGCTGTACAACTCACACTGTATTATAACTTACACTACAATGTAACTCACTTAGTAGACTTTAGAGATACAGTGCAGAAACAGGCCCTTTGACCCACCGAGTCCGCACCAACCAACAATCAGCCTGTGCACTACCACTATCCTACACACTAGGGGCAATTTGCACTTTACTGATGCCAAATGACATACAAACCTGCACGTCTTTGGAATGTGGGAGGAAACCAGAGCACCGGGAGAAAACCCACAAGGTCACGGGGAGAACGTACAAACTCCATACAGACAGCACCTGTAGTCAGGATCTAACACTGGAAGGCATCAACTCCACTGTGCCACCCCTAAATATAATAACTCACACTGTAATATAATCTACACTGCATTGTAACGCACTCATTAATATAACTCACACTGTAACATAACCTACACTGCAATGTAACGCACTCAGTAATATAACTGTAATATAACCTACACTGCAAGGTAACTCACATTAGATAAGAATTACTGTAATAAATGCATATTGAAATACAACCCACTGAAATATGATACAGGGTGAAATTTAACCCACATCCAAAAAGTAACGTACACAGAAATATAAACCACATTAAAATAAAATCTGTACTGAAATCTGAGCCATGCTAAAACCTAAACCTCACTGAAAACATGGCATACCCTGCCCATGGTATGTAACCCACAATGTGATGTGATGTGGAAATTTAAGCAGCATAAATCACACTAAGACATAACAGATAGCTCAAATATAATGTGCATTGAAAGGAGGAACAATGAAATAAACCATGTTGAGACACAGGGGCACATTTTACAGGATATATCAGTAGGTTCATACGGACTGACCAACATTTCTCAGCCGAAATGACCAGAATTTGACCAACATTTATCATCAGAAATGACGGTGATTTTCAAGAATCCCATAAAAGTATGGGAATCACAAACATTCCTGGATGGCTCAGACAGCTGTTTCCTCAACAGTGAACCGCAGGTAATTCCCAGCCTTACTGTATTGCCCTGTAAGCTACGTTCTCTATCATGCAGAATTCAATTTCCTTTCAGTATCATTCATTGTCTCCACTTCTACCAACAGAAACTCCCAATTCACTCATGCTCACTATGTAAAGGAAGTACTTTCAAAAAGACACAGTGTGCTGGAGTAACTCAGCGGGTCAAGCAGAATCTCTGGATAACATGGACAGGTGATGTTTCGGGTCGAGACCATTCTTCAGACACCTTTTTCGCAGCATCACCTATCGATGTTCTCCAGAGCCCGTTTCTCTCTGGCTGTGCCATAGAATAATTAGAAACACAAAGAAAAAATATATTTAAAAAAGGCAAGGCAGTGGCACAGCAGTAGAGTTGCTGCCTTGCAGTGTGAGAGACCCAGACCCAGAGAGATCCTGACTATGGGTACCATCTGAACGGAGTTTATACATTCTCCCCGTGACCACGTGGGTTTTTTGCGAGCGCTCCGGTTTCCACCCACTGCAGACATGCATGTCTGCAATGGGTGGAAATCCACCCGCATGTCTGCAGTGGGTGGAAATCCGAGAGTTGATTGGCTTCGGTAAAATTGTAAATTGTCCCTAGTGTGTAGAATAGTGATAGTGTAGAGGGGTGATCACTGGACAGTGGGATGAAGGGCCTGTTTCCTCGCTATCAAAACAAACTTGCTGCCTGACCTGCTGAGTTATTCCAGCACTTTGTGTCCTTTTGTGTATTAACCAGCATCTGTAATTATTTGTTTCTACAATTACTTTCTATCATCTCTCCTGCACCCTTTTCCCAGAATCTTAACGCTATACCGCCTAGTCCTGGCAACTTTAGATGATCAGAACTGCCTTTCTCTATCCTAATGTGGTCACCAGGATTGGATATAACACTCCGGTCATGACTTAATCAAGCTTCCACACAACTTCCTGCTTTTACATTCAGTATCTCCATTTATAAAGTCAATACATTTGCTTTTAATGTTTTTTTTAGTTTAGTTTAAGGATACAGGCCCTTCGGCCCACTGAGTCCGTGCCGACCAGCGATTATCTCATACACTAGCAATATCCTACACACCAGCGCCAATTTATAATTTTTACCAAAGCCAATTAACCTACAAACCTGAACATCTTTGCAGTGTGGGAAGAAGAGCCGTGGAAAACCCATGCGATCATGGGGAGAAGGTACAAACTGCGTACAGACAGCACCCGTGGTCAGAATCGAACCTGGGTCTCTGGTGCTGTAAGGCACCGCTGCACCACCGGGCCGTCTCTCAACATATGAACAACATTCACTTTCCTCTTCACTCACCTTCTCCCAACGTGTCCCGTACTTAAGCACATGAACCCCCCAGGTCCTTCGTTCCCACATTACAATTGCGCCTCTTCCCATTCCAACCCCACTCCACCTCTTTTGATCTAATGCTCACACCTCTCCCAACTAAACTCCATCTGCCAATCCTTAGCCCATACTGCTGGTCCATTCTATGTCCTGGTGAAGTCACTTAACATTCTCCACATCGCTAACTACACCTCTAAGTTCAATGTCATTGGAACACTGAAAATGTATCCTGCATTCCTATGCCGTCTAAATAAATAAATGAATGAATAGATACAGATAAATAGATAGATCTGTGTGTTTGCATGTATGTGTGTGTATATATATATAAACATACACATATATATGTACACATACGTATACATATGTGTGTGCGTATAAATAAACACGTATATAAATCGATTTTGATATATACACATACACACACATATATATTTGATGTGATACTTTGTCAACACTTTATTAACAAGACATAAACAACATCCACCTTCATTCACCTTCCTTTATCAACAAATTCAGTCAAACATAATCTGCTTTTCACAAAACCATGTTGGCTGTCGTTAATTAATTCAAACCACTCCAAGTGGCTGTTAATCTTTTTCTCTGATTGTTCCAAAAACTGCCACCAATTTTAAACCGACAAGCCTGTAATTACTAAGGATGTCCTTATGTTCTCTCCTGAGCAGCGATGTCACTTTCCCACCATCTGTATCTCCATTGCTGGTGGGGAATATTCGTAGATTGTTTCAAGTACGTCTGCCACCTCCCCCCCAAACATAATTAAAATTAGCTGGAATACAAGTCATCCAGACCTGGTAGCATCCAATCTATTGCCAGCCTCATCAGCACATCTCACATCACACCTCCGCCAATGTTCCTTCTGTCCATCCATCTGTCCATTACCTGCAACCGTACATCCATCACCTCTGTTCACCTCCTATGCAAAAGTTCATCCGCCAACCCATCCACCCACCCACCCATCCATCCGTCCGTCCGTCCGTCCGTCCGTCCGTCCGTCCGTCCGTCCATCCATCCATCCATCCATCCATCCATCCATCCATCCATCCATCCATCCATCCATCCATCCATCCGTCACCTCTGTCCAACTGTCTGTCCATTCATGCATCTGTCCATCCCCCTCCTCATCTCCCCTTTCCCAGATATACTTTGTACATCGTCTTCCTCTGTAACCACAGTCACAGGGCCCTCGTTAAACATTCAAGCCTTGCACTTATCATCTGCTTTGTCTTCCTTTAATGAGTCCCACGACCTCTGTACTATTTACTAAAAGACTTTGGGGTTTCCTCAAAGCAAACCTTTTCTTGAAACTTGCGCTGTTATATCTGACAGAATGTTGGACACTTATTGCGTGAAGCTTCCACAAACCGCAGTGTATCAGAGGCACAAGACTGCACCCCCTTCCACCTCCTCTCCGGTTTTCCCACTCGGTCCAAACTTTCCACTTTGGCACTTCTGGTTTCGTGCTCAGCTGATGGACGTGCAATAAATCACGCTGAAAAACAATAAAAGAAAATTTAATTCATAATGAAATATCACCCACATCGATGAGCATAGAACATAAAACAATACAGCGCTAGAACAGGCCCACAATGTCTATTCTGAACATGATGCCCGACCAACCTGTATCTACCTGCACATAATCCATATCGCTCCATTCACTGCATATCCTTATGCCTTTGCAAAAGTCTCTTAAATGCTTTCTCCCAATATCAAGGGAAATAGGGAGAAAGCAGGAACAGGGTACTGATTCTGGATGATCAGAATCATCCAGATTCTGGATGATGGTCCCGGCTCGAAGGGCTGAATGGCCTACTCCTGGACCTATGTTTCTATGTTCCAGGTACCCACCACCCTCTGTGTAAAATAATTACTCCACACATCCCATTTAAACTTTTATCCTCTCACCTTAGAGCAATGCCCTCTAGTATTTGGTTTGTCCATCCTGGGAAAAAAGGTTTTGACTTTCTACCCTATATACGGCGCTCAGAATTTCATATACCTTTCAGGCCTCTCCACAGCCTCATAGTATGAATATCATACACTAAAATGTAATTCTCACGGCAATGTAATCCATACTTAAATAAAACGCATACTGATGTGTAACATACCAGAAGGAATGCAGAGAAGATTTACAATGATATTGCCAGCAATTGAGGCCTGAGCTATAGGGAGAGGTTGGACAGGCTAGGGCTATTCCTTGGAGTGCACGAGGGTGAGGGGTGAGTTTATAGAGGTGCATAAAATCATGAGGTTTTTACCCAGGGGAGGAGAATCAAGAAACAGAGGACATAGCTTTAAGGTGAGAGGGAGAAGATTTAATAGGAACCTGAGGGGCAACTTTTTCAAACAGAAGGTGGCGGGTGTGTGGAACGTGCTGCCAGGGGAGGTAGTTGAGGCAGGCACCATAACAACATTTAAGAGACTTCTGGACAGGTACATGGATAGGAGTGATTTAGAGGGGGGACCTGGCTTAGATGGGGCATCTTGGCCAGCATGAGTGGGTTGGGATGAAGAGCCTTTTTCTGTGCTGTATGACTGTATGACTCTAACACACACTGAAATATTACTCCATTGCAATATAACGCACACTTAAATACAACCTACAATGCAGTTTGTAAAAAGAACTGCAGATGTTGGTATATGCCAATGATAGGCACAAAGTGCTGGAGTAACTCAGCGGGCCAAACAGCATCTAATTCAAGGAGATGTGTGGGGCAAGTAGTTTTTACAGAGATGGTACCAGGGATGGTGGTGGAGGCAGGTGTGATAGTGTTGTTTAAGAGGCACATGGAAATACAGGGATTGGAAGGATATGGATCATCTTCAGGCAAAGATTAATTTAACTTGGCATCAGGTTCGGCATGGACAATGCGGGCCAAGGGGCCCATTCCTGTGCTGTACTGTTCTATGTTCTAAACAAATGTTGGTCTTCACAAGTAAGAATGTCTTGCTGATAGTATGCAGGGGTTAGAGTTGGGCCAAAGGGCCTGTTCCTGTGCTGTATTGTTCAATGTTCGATAGTATGAAATATATAAACTACACTAAAATGTAATTAGGGCTTAGATTTTTCAATTCTTAACCAATAATGTCAAGGAACACTCCCAAAGACTGTCCCAAAAACTTGATTTTTCCCCCCCACCATTATAGCTCTGTTTTAGAATTGTATCTTTGAATGTCATCAACACATTTTACTTTAAGGATGCAAATTTTATAGTGAAGATTGCTGACCAGTACTTTTTTTTAATGGTCCTCTAATAATTGGCGACCAGACAGAGTAACTTTGGGTACAAAAATGGGCTGCAGTGGACGACTTTCGACATGCAACTTTATTATTCCCATTGCAATTAGTTGCAACTCATAATGGAAATGGAAAGTTTGCCTTAAGCCATTTTGTTAAAATACCATGAACTACAAGGTACTACAGATCCTGGAATTTTAGTTTAATTTAGAGATACAGAGTGGAAACAGGCCCTTCGGCCCACCGAGTCCACGCCGACCAGCGATCACCCCGTAGACAGACGACTAGATGGAGGAGACGGTTGCAATGGGCCTTTGTGGCCAGCTGCAGCTGGGATTGGAAAATGACGTCTCTTGCATATGGACTCAGTGGGCTGTCCTGTACTTACCTGAGGATTGTGCTCGTGTACAGGGGGGATAGTCTTGCTGAACTGTATGCAAAAAAAGGGTTTTCACTGTACGTGATAATAAAGAAATCACTGACCATTGACCCATTGACCATTGTACCATCGACCACTGGCTTATTGACCATTGACCCATTGAGCATTGACCCATTGACCATTGTAGCATTGACCCACTGACCCATTGACCCATTGACCATTGATCCATTGACCATTGACCCATTGACCATTGAACCATTGTCCATTGAACCATTGTCCATTGACCATTGACCCATTGACCCATTGTCCATTGAACCATTGACCCACTGACCCGTTGACCCACTGACCCATTGAACCATTGCCCATTGACCCATTGACCATTGGCCCATTGACCCATTGACCCATTGACCATTGTCCATTGAACCATTGTCCATTGACCCATTGACCCATTGACCTGTTGTCCATTGAACCATTGACCCACTGACCCGTTGACCCATTGACCCATTGAACCATTGTCCATTGACCCATTGAGCATTGACCATTGACCCATTGACCCATTGACCCATTGACTATTGTCCATTGAACCATTGTCCATTGACCCATTGACCCACTGAACCATTGACCATTGACCCATTGACCCATTGACCCATTGAACCATTGTCCATTGACCCATTGACCATTGACCATTGTCCATTGAACCATTGTCCATTGACCCATTGACCCACTGAACCATTGACCATTGACCCATTGACCTGTTGACCATTGACCATTGACCCATTGACCATTGACTATTGAACCATTGATCATTGTCCATTGTCCATTGAACCATTGACCATTGACCCATTGAACCATTGACCATTGAACCATTGACCATTGACCATTGACCCATTGACATTAACCTATTGACAATTGAACAATTGTCCATTGCTAGGGAAGTGGCACGGAAGAGCAGATGAGGCCAGCTTAGATCAGCCATGATCATATTGAATGGTGGCGCAAGATCCAACCAAAAATATAACAATTCAAGCCCTGAACTGAACCAATGCGGGTAAAAAGTTTTAAAAGAATTATCTTTAACTTTTCGGACCAATTCGACGAATCAGTTGAACTAGAGGAACTGCTGATATTAACAAAATGATTGCCAGCAATGAAAACAATATTGAGGTTTGACAACAGAAAGTAGCGGAACTCCAACAGTCAGGATTGCAATATATCCGTTTTACAGCTGAGTGCTTCAAATAAGTCCAACAATCCTTTGCACAGTCATGGCAACCAAAATCCATCTATACATATAAATGCCATCTCATGCCTGAAGATTATTATTACATACACTACAGTGTATTATTACATACACTTCATTACTGCACCCACTCCAATTTTAGTTTTGTTTAGAAATACAGCATGGAAACAAGCCCTTCGGCCCACACTGACCATCACTCACACTAGTTCTATGTTATTTCACTTTCGCATCCACTCCTCAACACACTAGGGGCAATTTAGTATAGTTTGGAGATACAGCGCAGAAACAGGCCCATCACGTCCGCGCCGACCAGTGATCCCCATACATTAGCATTGACCTACGCACTAGGGACAATTTTACAATTTTTACCGAAGCCAATTAACCTACAAACCTGCATGTCTTTGGAGTGTGCGAGGAAACTGGAGCTCCCAGGTCATTCAATGTATTTGACACTTATCTAAGCACTTCCACAGACTGACTTTTGAAACAAAATTACTTCTAACTGTGTACAGACAGATCCTGATTTGGTTCGGGAAGGGGAGTAGGTAACAGCTTTTGTACGTGTTATCGCTGAAGTTAATGGAACTTTGGCTGACAAATGGATAGAAAATAACCAGGTTTCATAATGAAATTGAATTATATCACCCATTTGCCCATCCACTGTTCCCCTGTAATTCGTTACCAATATCCCTAAAAACAGAGAACCGGAGATTCCGGAGAGAACCCACACAGGTGACAAGGAGAACGTACAAACTACGTACAGACAGCACCCGTAGTCAGGATCAAACCCGGGTCTCTGGCACTGTAAGGCAGCAACTCTACCACTGCACCACCGTACTGTCCTACCTATTTGCCAGTCTCAAACTCATGGCTTATACACAGGTCCACGACCAATTTTCCAGAAACTGGTGGTCCAGCATCTCCTTTAATCTAGACAAAATTACAATAGGGCACTTGAAATTAACCTACAAACCCGCACGTCTTTGTGATGTGAGAGGAAACGGGAGCACCCGGAGGAAACAGGGGACAGGATCGAACATGGATCTCTGGCGCTGTGGGGCAACAGATCTACCCGCTGCGTCACAGTACTTAAAATCTGGAGAGGGTGATGGTCCAGTCATACATTGTAAGTCAAAGCTCATGTATCACTTCAGCTGAAAGACTGGCACAAATAATCACAGGTGGCACTTAACGGGCTAGTCTGACAACCCACATACTCCACACTTCCCTTGATATTTTCACAGGGTGCAGTAGAAGGGAACATGAAAGTAAGCATGAAGGTACACCAGGCAGTGAAGAAAGCGAATGGCATGTTGGCCTTCATTATAAGTGCAGTTGAGTATAGGAGCAAAGAGGCCCTTCTGCAGTTCTACAGGGCCCTAATGAGACCACACCTGGAGTATTATGTGCAGTTTTGGTCTCCAAATTTGAGGAAGGACATTCTTGCTATTGAGGGAGTGCAGCGTAGGTTCACAAGGTTAATTCCCGGGATGGTGGGACTGTCATATGTTGAAAGAATGGAGCGACTGGGCTTGTAAACACTGAAATTTAGAAGGATGAGAGGGCATCTTATTGAAACATATAAGATTATTAAGGGTTTGGACACGTTAGAGGCAGGAAACATGTTCCCGATGTTGGGGGAGTCCAGAACCAGGTGCCATAGTTTAAGAATAAGGGGTAGGCCATTTAGAACAGAGATGAGAAAAAAACTAGAGAGTTGTGAATCTGTAGAATTCTCTGCCTCAGAAGTCAGTGGAGGTCGATTCTCTGGATGCTTTCAAGAAAGAGTTAGATAGAGCTCTTAAAGATAGCGGAGTCAAGGGATATGGGGAGAAGGCAGGAACGGGGACTGATTGTGGGTGATTACCCATGACCACAGTGAATGGCGGTGCTGGCTCGAAGGGCTGAATGGCCTACTCCTGCACCTATTGTCTATTATGACACAATACCTGGATAAACAGTTATACCTGATACCTCTGTTATCAGGCAATTGAGCCAACTTACCAACAACTAGAGAGTATTCCTCAACTACTATCTACCCCATTGGAGATTCTAGGACTATCTCTAAACGGACTTTATATTGCACTAAATGTTATTCTCTTTATCATGTGCCTGTACACTGTGGACAGGTCGATTGTAATCACGTATTGTCTTTCCACTGACTGGTTAGCACGCATCAAAAGCTTTTCATTGTACCTCGGTGCCCGTGACAATAAACTAAACTGAACTAACAAGCAGTCTCATCCTAAGCGCAAACTTTGTCAAATGCAAGTCTAGTTGTTGGATTTTATTCCTTGGGATGCAGGAGGCTGAGGGAAGGATTCTAAAACCCTAAAGTGATGTTGTTAGACTGGAAAAGGTGCAGGAAGAGATTTACAAGGATGTTGCCAGGTCTTTATTCCTTGGTGCAAAGAAGGATGAGGGGTGACCTCGTAGAAGAGTATAAGATCATGAGGGGAATAGATAGGGTGAATACACCGTGTTTTACCCAGAGTAGGGGAATCAAGAACCAGAGAACAGGTTTAAGGTGAGAGGGGAAACATTTAATAGGACCATTAGGCACAATTTATTTTTTTTTACACAAAGGTGGTGTGTGTACGGTACAACCTACCTGTACGGTACCTACCAGAGGAGGTAGTTGAGGCAGGTACTATAACAACATTTAAAAGACATTTACACACTTACATTGTGAGGGAAAGTTTAGAGGAATTTGGGTCAAACGCAGGCAGGTGGGACTAGTGTACATGGGGCACCTTGATCGGCATGGGCAAGTTGGGCCGAGGTGGCCAGTCTCTATGCAGTATGACTGGGACTCTATAGGAGTGAGACCAACACAGTATCTTCTGACTCAGGTGTAAGAGTGCTGATCCTTGACTGACACAAAGTGGGACTTGCTTACATGGGGCATCTTGGTCAAGGGACAGTTTCTGGGCTGGATGGCTATGACCAATGTGCAATATATGGATCAAAGTACAGCTTCCAAACCTCCATCCCCTTCTTCAGTGAGTGGTTTAATTCATTTACATGGAAGAGATTTAAATCTTTGTTGAAACTGCAGAGACAGGAAGTGCACGGAAATCATTCATTTTTAATACCTCGGCGGTCTGAGTGTGTTTTAACAACCCATTACAATCAAAAACATGCTGCAATAAAATTGTCTATCGCAAATTTTACACAGTTAACAGGCTGTTCTTACTATTTTGCAAAAAAAAAAAAAAAGACCAAAGTGCTGGGGTAACAGCGGGTCAGGCAGCCTCTCTGGAGAACATTGATAGGTGACATTTCAGGTCATCTTCAGACTTTGAAGAAGGGTCCCGATCTGAAATGAGAGTCTGAAGAAGGATCCCAACCAGAAACATCACCTATCCATGTTCTTCAGCTATGCTGACTGACCCGCTGGGTTACTCCAGCACTTTGTGTCTTTGTTTGTAATAGCCAGCATCTGCAGTTCTTTGTATCTCCGTTTTTTTTTACTGCTTTTGCACATTTAGTGTATGCTGTGATCAAAAGCCTGAGATGTGTCCATCAGTTAGATGGCACAGTGGCGCAACGGTAGGGTTGCTGCCTGAGACCTGGGTTCGATCCTGACTGTGGGTGCTATCTGTGTGGAATTTGGTTTTCTCCGGGTGTTCCGGTTTCAACCCAGCATACGCATTCCAAAGACGTGCAAGTTTGTAGGTTACTTGGCTTCAGTAGGTTGTGAAAGTTGTCCTTAGTGTGCGTGGGTCAGTATATGGGGTGATCACTGGTCGGCGCGGACTTGGTGGGTCAGAGGGCCTTTTTCTGCGCTGTATCTATAAAGTCTAAATCATTTATGAGGATACAACCTGCTGGGAGTAGTTTAATATTTGCAGTACTCTCCAATTCCTGACTTTGCTACCATGTGGTCCAGTTTTAATGCAAGACCACATTCCCCACCAAATGCAAAGACCTCCATTTCCACTCGGCCCATGACTATTTTAACTTGGCATCATGATTGGCACAGGCACAGTAAACTGAAGGTCTCCTACTCCTATGCTCTACTGTTCTATAGACACAAGAAACCGCAGGTGCAGGTTTACACGTCAAGTCTACTCCGTCATTCGAACATGGCTGATCTATTTTCCCTCCCAAACCTATTCTCCCGCCTTCTCCCCGTATCCTTTGACATCAAGAATCAGTCAATCTCTGCTTTGACATTATCCAAAGACTTGGTCTCCAACACCGTCTGTGGCAATGAATTCCACAGGTTCTCCACCCTCTGGCTAAAGAAATTCATCCTCATCTCCTTTCTCAAGGTACGTCCCTTTATTCTGAGGCCCTGCCCTCTGTTCCTAGTCTCTCCCGTTACAGGAAACATCCACTCTATCCCCGGCCTTTCACCATTCGGTAAGTTTCAATGAGGTCTCCCCTCATCCTTCTGTTCGACATATGTTCTAAGGTCACTTAACATGGGCAAGGAGCATTGTACAATAGGACACTAATATAAATCTAGATGCCATTCCACTGGCATTGTTATGTTATTGCCATGTGTACCGAGATACTGTGCAAAACTTTGCTTTGCGTGCAATCCAGACCAAGGAGGCCATACTTGAATACATACAAGCTACACACAACAGGTATTGCAAAGGGAAAAGAGTGCAGAATACAGTATAGAGCTACAGAGAAAATGCAGATTTTAAAAAAAAGTGCAGGGGTTGCAATGAGGTCGGTTGGAAGATCAGGACTCTTAGCTTATGAGAGGTCTGTTCAGTAGGTGAACAGACCCATCCTCCCCCACAGAAATCTAAGTCATGAAGTCAAGAATGTTGCCAGGACTCGAGGGCCTGAACTGTAGAGAGATGTTGGGCAGGCTACGACTTTATTCCCCAGAGTGCAGGAGGATAAGGGGTTATCTTATGGAGGTGTATAAAATCATGAGAGGAATAGATTGGGTAGGCACACACCGAGTCTCTTGCCCAGAGGACATGGGTTTAAGGTGAGGGGGAAAGATTTAATAAGAACCTGAAGGGTAACATTTTTACACAAAGGGTGGTGGGTGTATGGAAGAAGCTGCCAGAGGAGGTGGTTGAGGCAGGTACTATCACATCATTTAAGAACCATTTAGACAGGTACACGGAAAGGACAGGTTTAGAGAGATGTGGGCCAAACGGAGGCAGATGGGAATAGGGTAGATGGGACGTTGGTCGGAGTGGACAAGTAGGGGTGAAGGGCCTGTTTCCACGCTGTATAACTCATTGACTCAAAGTCAGGGCCAATTGGCATCTTTAAAAGGAGATTAATTGATTATCTGTAAGGAGAGCTTTTAACGGCACTTCATTTCATTTTCTGGGAGTTATTGGAAGAAATAGGCGAAAGAGCGGATCGATGGGTAGAGTGAGAGGGAAGTCAAGGTGAAGGGTCGTGTTTGATGGGCTGAGTGGCCTCTTTTCAAGGGGATTTTTCATGTCAGCGCGCTAAAGTATTTAATGCATTCCACCTTGATACCCATCAGTCAAAGGCTTTCTGCAGTGAGGTTTGTTTATTCCAGTAATAGCACACCACAAGAGGCAACAAAGGTGCCCGTTGACAAGTCATGGATCGAATTATCTGTTAGCACAATGTCCGATTTCCAGGAATAATGCCCATCAGCTCCACATACAGATTGTGCTTTGTATGATTTTAATAGCAGGACCTTTGAGCAAAATTGATTTATTTCCTCTTAAGGAGCCTGCCGTCGGCTCTCGCTCCCCGGTACCCGCAGGTATCCGCTGCCGATTACCTGTTCCTGGCGCTTAAATACAACTGTCCGGTTGCATTCCAACCTAGGGTCTCGCGAGTATTTAAATTGGTTGAGAGAGAGTCAACAGTGTTTAATTGTCGTGTGTACCGACTACTGAAATTCTTACTTGGAGCAGCTTAAAGGTAAATCTGTGGAATCCATTGCCACAGACGGCTGTGGAGGCCATCAATGGATATCTTTAAGGCGGAAATTGATAGAACCTTGATTAGTAAGGGTGTCAGAGGTTATGGGGAGAAGGCAGGAGAATGGGGTTTGAGAGGGAAAGATAGAGTAGACTTGATGGGCCGAATGGTCTATTTCTGCTCCATGAATACGCACACATAATAGTTTCATAAGTCATTGGAGCAAAGTAGGCCATTTGGCTCATTGATTCCACTCCGTCATTCAATCATGGCTGATCTATCTTTCCCTCTCAACCACATTCTCCTGATTTTTCTCCATAACCCTTGACACCCTCACTAATCAAGTATTTGTCGATCTCTGCCTTAACAATATCCAATGATTTAGCATAATAGTTTAATTTAGAGATACACTGTGGAAACAGGCCTTCGTCCCACCGATTCTGTGCCGACCAGCGATTACCCTGTACACACTAGTTCTATGTTATCCCACTTTCTCATCCACTCCCTACATACTAATGGCAACTTTACAGAAGCCAATTAACCTACAAACCTGCACGTCTTTGGAATGTGGGCAGTAAACGGAGCACCTGGAGAAAACCCAACGTGATGACAGGGAGAATGTGCAAACTCCACAAAGACAGCCTCTGAGGTCGGGATCGAACCCGCTCCACTGGTGGTCACAGTTTTCAGGTGGTAGGAAAAGTGTTTATCGTTCCTCATGTTGCTCCCTTGCTTTTGCTGTGTTTGTAGTCAGCGTGACGCTCACTAACAATCTGCTTCTGGATGTCAAACTGATAGGCTCCTAGTCTTCTAATCCACCGGGCTGGCCTTTGACATACTCAAAATTCCTTAACTGGAATAAAGGATGTGTTCTTTCAACTGGTCACAGCCAACAAAATAATTATTTACTCAGATCCTTATGGAACAGGATGATGTCATTCAGCCAACCTGCCTGTGCCAACTCACTGAAACCAACTTGCATTGAGATTTGTGCATTTGTGGTCCCAAACCATCGTGACGCACTGTTTAGTCAAGAAAACATTGGCCAAATTAGTCGAATGCTCTCGTCTGGAGTGGGTATTTACCTTTACAAGTAATAGTCCGATTTCCTCTTCTGAAATATACCTTTTCAGGCAATCAGTGTAGCAGCCGGGCATCTGAAACTCAGAGGCAAAGCTGCCTGGACTAGAACTGATTGCAGTAAAGATATTCCACGCAACTGACAATCACCTCGCCCATAAACATGAAGGCACACACACACACACACACACACACACACACACACACACACACACACACACACACACACACACACACACACACAGAAAAACAAATGCACACACAACCAGAAACAAATATACACACACACACACACACACACACACACACACACACACACACACACACACACACTCACACACACACACACACACACACACACACACACAGAAACAAATGCACACACAACCAGAAACAAATATACACACACACAGAAAAAAAAACACACACACAAATGGACATACTCACAGAAACAATTGCATGCACACACGGAAACAAATGGACACAAGCACACACTCACAAAAACAAATGCGCACACACACAGAGAAACAAATGCAAACACACACATGCACTCACAGAAACAAATGCATACACACCAACATACCCGGCCACACACAACAGCTAACATAACCAGACACACGCACACACACAAATGCACATCCAAACAAATGCACACACACACACACACACGGACAACACATAAAGACGAGGACACAGGATGTGCTTCTATTGCCATTTATCTAAAACACATATCTTCTGGGGTTTTTTACTCCTATCCTCTTTTTTACTGTGTCAAAAGTTCAAAACATTTCTATTTCTGTTTCTAAATTATTATGGATGAATAATTAAAAATCATATTCACTTAATAGATCAAATAATTAACCAGTTGCGAACCTACAGAGATGCATCCCGCCCACAAAATTATTATATGATTTATAATTTCCCCCAAATGAGCAATCAGTTGATGAAACTTCTCCCTGATTAAAACCATTAGCTACATGATTGAAGCACCTCTCCAGTGTTCGCCCATTAATGCAGCCCGTTCAGGTAGAAGGGAACAATGGTAGAAATGTGGAGGGAGGAGGGGGAGGAAGGGAACTGGCTTCTTTCACTGGCCTAAACGTTAACTCTACTTTCCCAGTGAAAAGCTAGCGTTAACGCTCCTTTCCCACCTCCTTGTGTAGGAAGGCACCGCAGATGCTGCTTTACACTGAAGACAGACACAAAATGCTGGAGTAACTCAGCGGTTCAGGCAGCATCACTGGTGACACGGAATAGGTGGCCTTTTTTGTGTCTCCCCACTCACCAACAAACCAGGGACAATTTACAGAGGCCCAATTAACCTGCCAAACCCGCTTGTCTTTGGGCTGTGGGAGGAAACTGCAGCATCTGGAGGAAACCCTCATAGTCACAGGGAAAACGTGCAAACGCCACACAGACAGCATTGGAGGTCGCTATTGAACCCTGGTCACTGGAGCTGTGAGGCAGCAGGTCTACTGGCGGCACCACGGTGCCCACTTCAAATGTGCCGACAAACTTGTTGCTCCACCTCCCTCTGAACACAAACTCCATAAGAGCAGGTCCCGAGGTCAGGATTGAACCTGGACCACTGATCTCTACACTGCCATGCTGCCATGTTCCAATGCTCCACGTCAGGAGACTGGAACCTTTTTCTTTTGGTGAAGCAATTCTTTTCAAAACCATCCAAGGTTCATTTCCCTTTGCTTTTCTCTTTGAATTTACAAAGCAATCTTGACGTATGGAGCACAAACTCCATTATCAATCAACCTGACATAATGTCTGTTTCACACTCAGCCAATTGCTGGCCTGAAGAAGGGTTCTGACCCGAAACGTCGCCCAGTCTTTTTCTCCTGAGATGCTGCCTGACCCACTGAGTTACTCCAGCACTTTGTGGTTCTGCTTCACAATTGCAGGTTCTTCAAAGCCTTAATTCAAAACATTTATCTCCTCTTACACTTTATGATGATACTTTGTCATTTGTACCTAGCTAGATGCAGTGAGATTCTTAGTTTGTACATACAAAGTACACAAAAGAGTCGCTACAAAGGCGCCAACACAGTTACAATGAGTACTCACACCATTTTCATCCCCCCCCCCCCCCCCCCAGTTCTCAGCAACCCCCCCTCCCCCCGACGCCTCCCAACCCCACGCCCTCTAGCTCAGAATAGCGGGTTAAATTTAAACTCCAGCTTCTTTTCTTATTCGATTTCCTGTTTTGACAATTGTAGATCTATATTACTAAAAGTCTGATCTTGACCACTTCCTGTTGTTCTGTATATTGAGTTTAGAAAAAACACTGCCACTTACGGCTGTGATTTTTGGCCATCTTACTCAGTCCCCCTCCGCTGTGCAGGAGGGGTACAGAGTAAGAGGATTTTTCCCATCGATGAAAAATAAAAGAGTTATTAGTGTTTTTAAAATGTTGAGATTCTCCTGAAGGCCACGCCCCTTCCGGAGGGGCTATAAAACCCGGAAGTGTTGAGTGCCTCAGTCAGTCTCTGCAAGATGGGGGAGCAAGAGGGTCACGTCTCTCAGTCTGAGCTGTGAATAACATTGAACACATGTCTACTAGACTGTGAGTGGTTTTACTGACCTGTCAGTGCCCTCAATGTGGTTTGAAAATGTAGTTCGGAAATGCTAAAGCTGTGTTGCCTTTGTTTTGGAAATGCTAAAGCTGTGTTGCTTAATTAAAGTTGCCTTGCCTTCTATATAATTAAAAGTTTAATCTTGACCACTTCCTGTTTGCGCTTTATATTGATTTTAGAAAAAATGCTAGAAACATACGGCTGTGATTTTTGGCCATCTTACTCTGAGTCCCCCTCCGCTCATCGTGTGCCGAGGATTTTTCCCATCGATGAAAAATAAAAGAGTTATTAGTGTTTTAAAAATGTTGAGATTCTCTCTCCTGTCAATCACGCCATGAATGCCACGCCCCTTCTGGTGTGGGGGGGGGGGGGGGGGAGGGACTATAAAACCCAGAAGTATGGGCATAGCTCAGTCTCTGCAAGATGGAGGAGGGAGAGGTCACGACTCACTGTCTTTAGTCGCCTTGCACCCTGCTTGAAATGGTATGAAACTGCACTTGAATTTGGTGGCCTTACACTAGGTATGTTGCAAAGCCTACCTGAAGCGTCTTTGAAAATCTTCCGCTGCGGGTGTGCGCGATTTTGGCGCCGTTTAGAGGGGGCGGGTTTAAAACGCGATTTTCTCTAGGCTGTTCAAATCGAAGATGTTCAGCCTAGTTAATTATTAACGAAAAATCGCTGGAAGACCCCGTCGCAAAAGCTATTATTAGGTTTAAAGGCCTCGTATAATAGTTATAGTAGTTTAAAAATCAATCTCTAAACCCGCGACTGCCGGCAACCGCAGGGTCTCATAAAGCAGATAGCAGAAGTTAGGTTGTATATTTTTACATTAAAAAGGGCTTCTAAACATCCCGTTATACAAAGTTTAATATTGCGAGTAGCTCAATTTGGGCCCATTATATCGCGCAGTATTTTTCTGGGCATTTGGGGCACAAATCTACCGCAATGTGAACGTTCTAAACCAGCGCGTTCCACAGGGACCCACTAGAAAGCTGATTTAAATGGGCATTTATTTACAGCAATTGAGCACTGAATTCCTTCCATTTGGTCTATAAATTAATGTAAATGAGTTTTAAAAATCATGTTTTATTGTGAATTATTTGTGAATATTATTTGGACATTTAGGCTATTTTAAAATGTTAATAATTTATTAAGAAATGGACAGATGTTTAGATCTAGTAATTGAAGTCTGAAATTAGCTACAATTAGGTAACTAACTAATTATATGCTTTAATTTCAGGTCATCCAAGTAAGATTATTTTATATTTGTTTCAGAATGCTTCAATCTATGATAACTGAAAATTTCATTCAGTTCTCTTAATTTTTAAGAAAGTTATGGGCTTTTGACTGTTCACGATCACAACTTTTTTGTTATGTCCATAGAAAATCAATAGGGAACAAGATGCTCATTTCCGAGTATGAAAATGGCCATAACTTTTTAAATACTTGAGATATGAAAGTGAATTAGGTGTCAAATTAAACTTATTTTTATGCTTTATCTGATGGGATAAATTACAGACTTGATTTTTTAAATCTCAAAATTTTGTAACATTGCTACTTACACCCTGCTTGAAATGAAATTTCAAGGAATAATCGTGAGTCAACTGCCAGCCCACCAGTCGTGAGCTGCCAGCACAACAGGCTTGAGTGACTGAGGCGCCAGCCCAAGAATCCATCCGGCCCACAATGTCCATGGAAACCAGTCCCTTCAGCCCACAACACACATACTAGCACGACAGAAAGCCCCCCCTCCACTGGCCACCAATATTGGAATTGGTGGAGAGGTGAAATATTGCGTTGGGGGACCAGCCCTCCCGTGTGATGCTGGGACCCAACGGGTGCCACTTAGTCTAGTTTTATTTTACATATGAAGAGTTTGGGGCAAAAGCCTCTCAGTCTTGGCTCTCTTAGGAGTGCCCTTCTCAATTTCAAGACTCCATCTTAATAGACAACTAACTACCACAGGGAGAAGGTAGACAAAAGTGCTGGAGAAACTCAGCGGGTGCAGCAGCATCTATGGAGCGAAGGAAATAGGTAACGTTTCGGGCCGAAACCCTTCTTCAGACCCTCCCTTAAGTCACAGGGAGAAAGTGTGAACACCACACAGCTCAGGATTGAGCCTGGGTGGCTGAGGCTGTGAAACGGCAGCTCTACAAGCTGCCCCACTGTGTCACCCCTGGTGCTGTCAGTGTGGAGTCTGCCTGTTCTCCCTGTATCCATATGGATCTCTCCTAGGTGCTCCAGTTTCCTCTCACATCCCAAAGGTGCGGCAGTAGGTATCGTTTTGAATTTAGTTTAGTTTTGAGATACAACATGGAAACAGTCCCTTCAGCCCACCGAGTCCACATTGACCATCAATCACCCGTTCACAATAGTTTTGAAGAAGGGTCACAACCTGAAACGCCATCTATCCATGTTCTCAAAGAGATAATGCCTGACCAGCTGAGTTACTCCAGCACTTGGTGTCTTTTTTTGTAAGGTAAGCCAGCATCTGCAGTTCCTGATTTCCACACTAATTCTGTTATCCCACTTTCTCGTCCACTCCCTACACACTAAGGGAAATTTTAGAGACATACGAGCCCGCATGTCTTTTTTTTTTTTTATTATGAAACTACTTTTATTCAAAAAATAAACATAAACATAGAGTATTAGCACAATCAAAGACTGCCTATGCTGACAGTTTACAAGCAAATGATCGTCAAATTAATAACATCAACGTCAACTGGACCCACGAAATGGCCGTTGAAGGTCGAGTGTTCCATTTATCAACAAAACACTCGACCTTCAACGGCGACCAGTATCCATGGAAAGCCTCCAAAGTCCCCATGGACACCACGTGTTCCCTCTTAACACTTAAACAAAATTATCAAATTAAAATATTAACATTCTTATCGATAATATATTCAACCTCCTGTGGTGACCAGCGTGCACAGAAGGCCTCCACAGTCCCCATGGACACCGCGTGTTCCTTTTCTAGGGACACGCGAGCTCGGACGTAACCCCGGAAAAGGGGCAGGCAGGCGACCGGTGTGCGGCCATCGACTGCCCGCTGCCTGGACCCGCGAATGGCCATCTTGGCCAGGCCCAGGAGCAGACCGACAGGGAGACCCACTCCTCCCTCCCAACCTTCCCCCCTCTGCACCGGACGCCCATAAATTAATAATGTTGGACTAAAATGTAGCCAAAACTTGAGGAGCAGCCCTTTCAGATATTCGAACAGTGGCTGCAACCTCTCACACTCTATGTACACATGGAACACGGTCTCTACCTCACCGCAGAAGTGACAAGCAGGGGAGGAGTCCGTGAACCGGCTCAAATACCTATTACAGGCCACGGCTTTGTGCAACACTCTCCACCCCAGGTCCCCGCATGTCTTTGGGATTAGGGAGGAAACCCACACAATCACAGGGAGAACATGCAAACTCCATGTATAAACAACCACTGAAGTCAGGATCGATCCTGGATCTCGGGCACTATGAGGCAGCAGTTCTACCAGCTGCACCACTGTGCCATCCTGAGGTTAATTGGCCACTGCATATTGCCCCTCAGTGCAGGGCTGACTCCATAGAATTAAAGAGTGAATTGGTGAGCATGGGAGAGAGAGTAAGTTCAGGAATCTGATGGGCTGAATGGCCTGTGCGTGTGGCACAGTGAGTAAACGGTGAGTGTTTTTTATTTGGGGGTAAAATTAAATGCATCAATTAAAATTCAGAAAAGAGTTTCTTTAAATTGGAGATTCCAAAGGTCGGCATTTGGCGCTGTGGTAGAGTTGCTGCCTTCCAGCACCAGGGACCCAGGTTCAATCCTGACTACGGGTGCTGTCTGTACAGAATTTGTACGTTCTCCCCAAGACCGCGTGGGTTTTCTCTGGGTGCACCGGTTTTTCCTCCCACACTCCAAAGATGTGCAGGTTTGTAAGTTGCTCGGATTCGATAGAATTGTAAATTGTCCCTAGTGTGCAGGATAGTGCTCGTCTACAGGATGATCGCTGGTCGGCACGAACCCGGTGGGCTGAAGGGCCTGTTTCCGCGCCGTATCTTTAAAATAAACTGAAAGGAGCCAGCTAAATAACAGTGTGATTGTTAAACAAGACTGTTACTGTCAACACTTTGTCACCCAGAATAAAGCCACATCAGGGCCCAGCTAACACTGTCAGTGACAAGGTGTTTGGTGACTTCACGCTCTTCATGCTGTGATGCGCGGCTGTGGCATTTTCCCACTTGCAGATAGTCTCTGGTCACTTGGGGTGAGACCGTTGCCTAGAAATTAATCCCCCCTCAGTGTGCTAACGGCACGATATATTAAATAGTGGCCGCGTGCTATTTCACTGGCTTCAAAGGAATTGAATTTCAGAAGCAGGAGCACAGCTGGAGACGCAAGGAACCGCAGATGCAGGAATCGTCTGCAAAAGACTAAGTGCTGGAGGAGCTCACCGGTTCAAGCAGCATCTCTCGAGGTTTGTGCCAAACATGATGCCAAGTTATAGGGCGGCACGTTGGCGCTGCGGTAGAGTTGCTGCCTTACAGCACCAGAGACCCGGGTTCGATCATGACCACGGGTGCTGTCTGCGTGGAGTTTGTACGTTCTCCCTATGACTATGCGGGTTTTCTCCTGGAGCTCCAGTTTCCTCCTGCACTCCAAAGACGTACAGGCTAGTCGGTTAATTGGTTTTGATAAAAACAAATTGTAAATTGTCCCTAATGTGCAGGTTCGTGCTAGTGTAGAGGGTTCACTGGTCAGCACCGACTTGGTGGACCAAAGGACCTGATTCCGCACTCTATCTTTCAATTAAACTAAACTTAAACTAATCTCCTCTGCATAGATATGATCCATATTGCTCCGCTGCCAGCATTTCAATGTGCCTATCTAAAAGCTTCTCAAACGCCACTATCATGTCTGCCCCCACCACCACCCCTGGCAGCGCACCCTCTGTGATTTTTTAAAATTTCAATATTAAACTAATTGATGGATTTTTAAATTAATGGTTAGGTGAGGTTCCGGGTTTCAGGATCTTTTTGTGCAGTAGGGTGGAGAAAGCTGGGAAAGAGAGCCGAGTGGGTGGACATAGCCTGGCAAGTGATAGGTGAATACAGGTGAGGGATATATTGGCAGGTGGGGGGGACAAAGGCTAGAGATGCAAAGGATGCCCTAACCTCATTTTCAATCATATTGAAAGCTAAGGGCAGCACAGAGGTGCAGCTGGTAGAACTGCTGCCTCACATCGCCGGAGACCTGACTTCAATCTTGACCTTGGGAGCTGATTTGTGCACATTTTCCCTGTGACTGCGTGGGTTTCCTCTAGTTTCCTCCTACATCTCAAGGATGTGCGGGTTTGTAAGTTAATTGGCCTCTGTAAATCGCCCCCAGTGTTTAGGGCGGATGATAAAGCAGGAAAGCATAGAACTAGCAAGAATGGGTGATCGATGGTCGGCATGGGTTCAATGGGCTGAATGGCCTTTTCCCCCGCAGTATCATTCAATTCAATGCAATTCAATCCAAGGAAGATTCAATTTTACCAAAGAAAGACCCAGGCAGAATTGTATGCATTTCTAGTCACCACACTTCAGGAGAGATATGGGAGCAATGGAGAGAATGCAGAAGAGATTTGCGAAGATGTTGCATGTAATAGGAGAGTTTACATAGGAGAGATTGGATAAACTGGGTTATTTCTCATGGGAATGTAGGAGGCTGAGAAGTGACTTTATAGAGGTTTATAAAACTGTGAAGGGCATAGATAGGATGGATAATGTATTTTATACGGTGGAGAGTCTAGAACTAGAGGGCACAGGTTTAAGGTGAGGGAGGGGAAACAGAATTGAAGGCACATTCTTTATATATGGAATGAGTTGCCAGAGGAGGTGGTGGGGGCAGATACAACTACAAATATACTTAGACAGGTACTTGGACAGGAAAGGTGTGAAGAGAAACGGGTCTGTTTCAGGCAATTGGGATTAATGTAGATGGTCATCATGGTCGACATGGATGAGATGGGCCAAAGGTCCATCAGTGGACAGATAGAAAGTAGGATCAGGAGGAACCTAGAGACAGAAAGGGCAGCACAGTAGCGCAACGGTAGAGTTGCTGCCTTACAGTTTTCTCCGTGCTGCCTGCACGTTCCCTCTGTGAGCGCGTGGGTTTCCTCCGGGTGCTGTGGTTTTCTCCCACATCCCAAAGACGTGCTGGTTTGTAGGTCAATTGGCCCTTTGTAAAATGCCCCCAGCGTGAACGGGTGATTGGTGGTCGACGTGGACTCTGTGAGCAGGAGGGCCCGTTTCCACGCAATATCAATAAACTAAAGAAGAAATAGAAAAAGGGACTAAGGGAAAGAAAGAATAAGGATGGTAAGAGCCCAAGGTCTGAGTGATTTGGTGATCTACGATTTGGAACCATCTACTTGGTCTACTTGGAACCAACATCTCCAGGGACCTTAAATGAGAGGCCACCATCGACTCCAGAGTCAAAAGTTCAAGTTCAAGTTCAAGTGAGTTTATTGTCATGTGTCCCTGTATAGGACAATGAAATTCTTGCTTTGCTTAAGCACACAGAAAATAGTAGGCATTTACTACAAAACAGATAAATGTGTCCATATACCATGATATAAATATATACACACATGAATAAATAAACTGATAAAGTACAAATAGCAGAAAGTGGTTATTAATAATCAGAGTTTTGGCCGAGCCAGGTTTAATAGCCTGATGGCTGTGGGGAAGTAACTATTCCTGAACCTGGTTGTTGCAGTCTTCAGGCTCCTGTACCTTCTACCTGAAGGTAGCAGGGAGATGAGTGTGTGGCCAGGATGGTGTGGGTCTTTAATGATATTGCCAGCCTTTTTGAGGCAGCGACTGCGATAAATCCCCTCGATGGAAGGAAGGTCAGAGCCGATGATGGACTGGGCAGTGTTTACTACTTTTTGTAGTCTTTTCCTCTCCAGGGCGCTCAAATTGCCGAACCAAGCCACGATGCAACCGGTCAGCATGCTCTCTACTGTGCACCTGTAGAAGTTGCCCAACAGAGGATATACTTCCTGCCACAGCTGAGAAAACACAACCTGCCACAGGCAACGTTGGTCCAGTTTTACACCACCATCAAAGAGTCTGTCCTCACCTTCTCCATCATGGTCTGGTTTGGCTCAGCCACCAAGCACAACATCCGGAGGCTGCCGCGCATCGTTCTCTCATCTAAGAAGGTTGTTGGCTGCAACCTTCCCCCCATTGATGAACTGTACACTGCAAGGGCCAGGAAGCGAGCGGGAAAGATCATCTCGGACCCCTCTCACCCTGGCCACAAACTCTTTGAATCACTTCCCTCTGGACGGCGACTCCAGACCGTCAATGCCGCCACGAGTAGTTGCTCTAATCAATAACCAAGTCGGTAGCCTCTTTTGGCTCTAGTATTTTACTTTCACATGTTTAAATTATAATGTTTTATTTTTAATTGTCTACACTATATTGTGATGTTATCCTTGTGAGTAAAGCACCAAGGCATATTCCTTGTATGTATACATACTTAGCTAATAAAATGTATTCAATTCAATTAAATAATTCAGCCATCATGGATCAAAGCAGAGCACACTAATCGACCGAATCAACTTCTTCCAATCAAAAGGATGAAATCCAAAGGGTATGGAAGCAAAGTGGTTATCGCCAATGAGTAAGCAGAGGTCTAGGTCCTTGAATTATAAAATAGAGTTTTATTAATGTCATAGCTTCACACAGCAGGGAAACAGGCCCATTGCACCCACTGAATCCACACCAAGCACCAAGCTCCCATTCACACTAGTCCCATTTCATCCTCCCCTACATTCACTCCAGATTCTTCCACTCATTTACACACACAAAGATCCCAGGTGAACTGGACGAGAATTAAACTACTGGTCCAAGACTCCACGCCGATACAGCAATACTCATTGTTTATACAGTTGGCCCAAAATGTAAAGACACTTAATATTAATCTAGATACTTGTGATTGAAAACAATATATATTGATTCTTGATGCAGAAACTCACATTTGAATATTTTATAATATAAAGGAGTGTAGTTTTAAATGAATGTGATGATGATTCATGAAGGCGCAGTGCGATGTTGTACGTCCATGACTCAGTCTCCGAGGTCACAAGACCGATAGAGAGAAAGAAGGAACAACAGGAAGGAAGAGGGAAAGAAAATAAAGAGAAAAAGGTGCAAGAGAAAGTAAGAACTTAAAGATGAAAAGAACCAATGAAAGAGAGAAAAGGGAGAAGGAGAGAAAGAAGCAAAAAAGAGGGAAACAAGAAAGGATGGGAAAGAAAGACAGAATGAGAGAGAGAAAGAATGGAGGAGAAAAACAAGGTTTAAAAACAGAAGAAGAAAATAAAGAAAGAGAAAGCTGGGAAGGTAGTGAGAAGGCAACTTCGAGAGAAAGGGAGAAAGACAGTATAAGGAAAACATGATTGATGCAGTGGTGATGACTATTTGACCCGTGTATAAGGGAAAGAATGAAGGAGGAAATAGAGAACGAGAACAAAAGAGGGAAAATGGAAAAATGTAAGGGAGAGAAATAGAGAAAAAAGAAAAACAAAAGAAAGAACATCAAGGAGGAAAACATATGAGAGGGAGAGAGAGAGAGAAAGAAAGAGTCATAGGGGTAAGGTTCAAACTCCATGCTGAAAGCACCCAAGGTCAGGATGGAACCTGGAGTCTCTGTGAAGCAGCAACTCTATTAGCTGCACCACCGTGCTATCCATGGCTGATCATTTATGTCAATACCATTTTCCTGCACTCTCCCCCCTCAAGTAAAGTAGTCATCACCACTCTCGGCTTAAAAAAATGTTTGCATTACCCATGCTCTAGTCATTGGCGTTCAAACTAATCTGGTTTGGGAACAGCTCCATCCAATAACAGACCACAATAACCACAGGTGCAAAGGGACTTGAGAGTGCTGGTGCAGAATTCCCACAAGTTAATCTGCAAGTCGAATAAGTAGTAAAGAAAGCAAACTCAATGCTAGTGTTTATTTCAAGAGGGCTTATATATAGCTTAAAGAAGGCAAATGTAAAAGAGGCGGACAAAAGAAAAGATTCAAAGACGCCTTAAAGGCCAGCATGAAGAAATGTGAAATAGACATCGACAATTGGGAAACCAATGCCAAGGACAGGAAACTCGGCATCCAAGAAGGAACAGCGACCTTTGAAGCCAAGAGATGCACAGAATTAGACGAAAAGAGAAGAAAATGGAAAGAGAGGCAGCAACAACCAAAGCACGATCTGCCATCTGGAATTACCTGTCCTGAAAGCCAAAGAACTTTCAAACCCAGGATTGGACTCATAAGCCACCATAAAGACAACTGAATGTAGACCATCATCCTTGACCTCGCGGGATAGCTACAATATATAAAAATAGGGATATAATGTTGAGATTCTATAAGGTGCTGGTCAGGCTGCATTTGGAATATTGTGAGCAATTTTGGGCACCATAACTGAGGAAGGATGTGCTGGCTCTGGAGAGGGTCCAGAGGAGGTTTACAAGAATGATCCCAGGAATTTGTAGGTGGACAAAAAAGCTAGAGAAACTCAGCGGGTGAGGCAGCATCTATGGAGCGAAGGAATAGACGACGTTTCGGGTCAAGACCCTGCTTCAGAATTTGTAGATTAACCTATGATGAGCATTGTCTGCACTCGCTGGAGCTTGGAAGAATGAGGGGGGACCTCATTGAAACATACAGAATAGTGAAAGGCTTGGATAGAGTGGATGTGGAGAGGATGTTTCCACTAGTGGGAGTGTTTAGGACTAGAGGTCATAGCCTCAGAATTAAAGGACGTTCTTTTAGGAAGGAAATTAGGAGGAATTTCTTTAGTCAGATGGTGGTGAATCTGTGGAATTCTTTGGTATTATTTGGTGGTAATTTTAAAGACAGAGATCTTGATTAGTACAGGTGTCAGAGGTGATAAGGAGAAGACAGGAGAATGGGGTTAGGAGGGAGAGATAGATCAGCCGTGGCAGAGTAGATTTGATGGGCCGAATGGCCTAATTCTACTCATCTCACTTAGGACCTTATGACCTTAAATTACAGAGTTGTGAACATAGCCCAGACCATCACGCAAATCAGCCTCCCTTCCATCGACTCCATCTGCACTTCACACTACCTCTGCAAGGACACCAGCATAGTCAAGGACCAGTCTCACCCCAATTACTGTCTCTTCTCCCCTCTCCCATCAAGCAAGTACAGATGTGTACTCCAGATTCAGGGACAGTTTCTTCCCAGCTGTTAACAAGCAACTGAACTGTCCTCTCATCAGCTAGAGTGTGGTCATGACCTCCCATCTGCCTCACTGGAGACCTGAACTATCCTTAATCGGACTTTATATTGCACAAAATGTTCTACCCTTTATGTGTACGCTGTGGATGGATTGATTGGAATCATGTATAGTATTTTCTGTGACAGGACAGCACGCAAAGAAAAGCTTTTCACTGTACCTCGGTACATGTGACAATATTGAACTAAACTAAATTAAACCAGTGTCCCGAGATCCAGGAGGCACAGATTAATGAGAGGCATAGCGTTTCTTTCGCCCTGTGTAAACCAATATCCATGTACACCGCCATCAAGTCTCATCATAAGATATCATATCAATAATATCACTGACACCTCAGGTCATGGCCACCTGAACCTGCCGCAGATTAAATGGAAACTTTCAGAGGAACATTCAATAAATGTTTGAAAGGGAAAAAGTTACAAGGCCACATTTGTGAGTAGGTCTAATTAATAACTAGAGAGAGCGGTCCTGAGCTAACGTCTACCTCATTGGAGGCCCTCGGGCTATCTTTAATCGGGCTTTACTGGACTTTGTATTGCACTAAACTTTATTCCCATTATCCTGTATCTGTATGCTGTAGACGGCAGGATTGTAATCATGTATAGTCTTTCCACTGACTTAGCACGCAACAAAAAGCTGTACACGTAACAATAAACAATAAACGCACACCTCTAAACTCAGCGACAGTTTCTTCCCAGCTGTTATCAGGCAACTGAACCATTCTATCAACAACCAGTGAGTGGTCCTGACCTACTATCTACCTCAATGGGGACCCTCGGACTATCTTTAATCGGACTTTATCTTGCACTAAACGTTATTCCCTTCATCATGTATCTGTACATTAAGGATGGCTTGATCGTAATCATGTATAGACGTTCCGCTGACTGGCTAGCATGCTGCAAAACCTTTTCACTGTGCCTCAGTACATGTGACAATAAACTAAATTAAACTAATTAGTGAGCTCTATCACATAATCGGCCACTGCTACAATGACATTCTTCAGTGCTGAGTATTTGACCAAGCCAGGTGCAGCCGAACGCAAGTTGAGGTCATGTTGGGGACCCAAGGATATAATGTTGGATTAATGTAAGTTTGCTAGATGTTAGGCATGGACTCAGCGGTGACATGATCCATAGAGAGATAGGTCCTTAATGGTAAGCATGGACAGTATGCCTGTTTCAATGTTGTCTGACTCTTGGAATGCATTGGTCATTGTCATAGAGAGATGCAGCAGGGAAACAGGCCCTTCAGCCCATGGAGTTCAGCCTAACCACACCAACTCAACATTAATCCCAATTTCTTATTCTCCCTGCATTCACCCCTTGATTTCACCACTTGCCTACACACTCAGAGCAATTAACCCCACCAAGCTGCAGGGCTTTTGAATATCAGAGGAAACTCATGTGCTCACAGAAAGAACGTGCAAACTTCACACAGACAGCACAACAGGTCAGGATCGAACCTAGGTCTCCAATGCTTTGAGGCAAATGCTCTCCCTAAGAGTAGTGCCATTATGGCATAGTTCAGGAGCATGAAAACAGGTCCTTCGGCCCACCGAGTCCACCCCGATCATCCGTTCACCATCGATCACCCGCTCACACTAGTTCTACGTTCGCATCCACTCCCTACACACTGGTGGCAATTGACAGAGGCCAATTGTCCTACAACCCCGCACATCTTTGAGATATGGGAGGAAACCAGAGCACCCTAAGGAAACCCACGCGGTCACAGGGAGAGCATGCAAACTCCACACAGACAGCAGCCGAGATCATGATCACAGAGGAGCAGCTGTAGAGTTACTGCCTTACAGAGCCAGAAACCCGTGTTCGATCCTGACTATGGGTGCTGTCTGTACGGAGTTTGTACGTTCTCCACATGGCCATCCCCTCCATCACTAGTCATGGACTGTCATTGAAAAACACATCCTTCCACAACCATCTGCTGCCTCCCATCACCAAACCAATTTTGGATTCATAAGGTCATAAGTGATAGGAGCAGAATTAGGCCATTGGGCCCATCAAGTCTACTCCGCCATTCAATCATGGCTGCTCTATCTCTTCCTCCTAAGCCCATTCTCTCCCCATAACCCTTGTTACCCATACTAATCAAGAATCTATCTGTCTGCCGTAAAAATATCCATTGACCTCCACAGCCGTCTGTGGCAAAGAATTCCACAGATTCACCACCCTCTGACTAAAGAAATACCTCCTCATCTCCTTACTAAAGGAACATCCTTTAATTCTGAGGCTGACCTCTGGTCCTAGACTCTCCCAATAGTGGAAGCATCCTCTCCAAATCCACTCTATCCAAGCCTTTCACTATTCGGTAAGTTCAATTAGCCAGTTAGGCTTGGATTCCATGTAAAAACATCAAATACTGGAGTAACTCAGCAGGGAAAGTATGCTGTCTCTCCTAATTAAACTCCATCATAAACTATCAGGAAAACAAAACTCCTACTATCCATGCTGGTTAGAAGACTCAGAGTCTACATCCAGTTGGGATCCAATGCAACAAATCCATGGTGATGGGACAACAGCGGTGGAAAGAATTTTAATAAAGACTGCAGCACGAAGTCGGCAGAACAAGTTCAGCATCGAGGAGATCTGTAGGAAGGTGGCTCCTCCTACACCTCCCTGTGCCCCTTATTCTTAAACTGTGGCCCCTGGTTCTGGACTCCCCCAACATTTGTGTTCTTTATTTTATTGTATGGATGTGTGGTGACCACATTTCACCGTGCCAACCGGCACATGTGACAAATAAATATACCTTGTATCTTCTATAATATTCCTGCCCCCTTCACTGCCATCAATCTGAGACTAAAGATTTATCCTCCAAAACATTTTAATACTAGAACACAAATGTATATTGAGGGTATGATTAAGGAATAGCCATTCTGTTCCCAAACCTTTCACAGGAGAGTCACCCAGAGATACAATCCCAGCCTAGTTTAACTTCTCAAACTATAACTCTTTACACTTGTCAGAGTTAAGTTCCATCTGCCATTCCTCTGCCCACATTCACAGTTAATCTTAGGTGCACAAAATTGCTGGAGAAGCTCAGCGGGTGAGGCAGCATCTATGGAACGAAATAATAGGAGACGTTACGGGTCAAGACCCTTCTTCAGACTGATGTGGGGGTGGGGGGGGGGGGGGGGGGGGGGCAGGAAGAAGAAAGAAAGAGGCGGAGCCAGTGGGCTGTGGGAGAGCTGGAAAGGGGAGGGGAAGAAGGGAGAAAGCAAGGACTACCTGAAATTGAAGATGTCAATGTTCATACCGCTGGGGTGTAAACTGCCCAAGCGAAATATGAGGTGCTGCTCTTCCAATTTGTGGTGGGGCTCACTCTGGCCATGGAGGAGACCCAGGACAGAAAGGTCGGATTCGGAATGGGAGGGGGAGCTGAAGTGCTGAGCCATCGGGAGATCAGGTTGGTTAATGCAAACTATTAATGCGAATATATAATGCGAACAGTTAATCTAGATCCTGTTGTAACCTTAGACAACATCCTTCACTGTGCCCCACACACCACCAATTTTGGTGCCACGTGCCAACTTACTAATCCTATTGTAGAAACAAGGATCTGCAGATGCTGGTTAACACATAAAGACACATAGTGCTGGAGTAACTCAGTGGGTCAGGCAGCATCTCTGGTGAGGTGACGTTTCAGGTCGGGACCTTCCTAATGGGTCAAAACCCTTCTTCATACCTTTCTGCAGATTAAGCCAGTCACTTACATTCACAAATAAGTCATTACTATACATAACAATTAACAGAGTTAATACAGGCCCACCAAGTCCGTGCTGAGCATCAAACACCCATTCACATTAATCTCACTCAAACTTATTTATTCTCCCTACATTCCCCTCAACGCACTGCTGATTCTACCAATCACTTGCACATGGGAAAAATGGATAAACTCCACACGGACAGCACCAGAGGTCAGGATTGAACGCGATCCTAGCTGTGCCTCCTTGCTGCCATTTAATAAGATCGCAGCTGATCTGACTGTAAACTTACCGGTAATTCAACATCCCAGCCTCTTCTTCTTCTTCTTGCGTATGGCGTGCACAGCCTAAAGTTGTTGGACAACTTGTTCTATTTGATCTCAACAAACGCAGGGTTGTTTGCATCTGTCGAAACAGGGCGGACCACGTGAAGGTTGCAATCTTCCCACCCCAACATCCCAGCCAATCCAAGCTTTTTACCACACGGCTTCCAAGGCCGATTGAGGAAGTACGTTCTCATAAAAAGCTGTTTACAGAGGTAACACAGTGGTGCAGTGGTAGAGCTGTTGCCTCACAGTGCCAGACACCCGCCTTCAATTCTGACTTCGGCTACTGTCTGAGTGGACATACTACCCATGAATTTCCTCCGGGTGCTCCAGTTTGCTCCCACAACCCCAAAGACATTCGGGTTTGCAGGTTAATTAGCATCTGTAAAATTGCCCCTAGTGTGCAGGGAGTGGTTGAGAAAGTAGTGTAACATAGAGCGGGTGTGAATGGGTGAGCACAGTTTGGTGTGGACTCGGTGGGTTGAAGGGCCAGTTTCCATGCTATACCATTAAAACTAAAATAAACAACAGATATACACCTATCTACTGAGCAATCAGTGGTGGATTTCAAAAAAACATTATTTAAAATGAAATATTTGCATATATTTGACTGAGATATCACCCTATTTATTTGCATGTCTCGTTCTGCCAGTTATTCTACAAGCAAAATTTAGATTCCGTGATTCTGAAAATAAATCTATTCGCAGCTAACTTTGTCTGAATTAAACAGCATTCACTGTTTATGTCCTGCCCTGGTTTAACTTCTTAAAATACATCACTTTGCACTTGCAACAGTTAAATTCCATCTGCCATTGCTCTGCCCACTTTTTCAGATGAGCTAGATTAGCTGTGATCTAGAACAACAGCGCCCTTTAGGGTGACGCAGCTGCTAGAGCCGCTGCCTCACAACGCCAGCGAGCCGGGTCCAATCCTGACCTTGGGTGCTGTCAGTGTGGAGTTTGCACATCCTCCCTGTGACCACGTGGGCTTTCTCCAAGTGTTCCACTTACCTCCCACACCCCACCAAAGCACCGTATGGGTTTGTAGGTTAATTGGCCTCTGTGAGTCAATGGTTGGCATGGACCTGGCCTGTTTCTATGCTGCATTTTTCAATCAATCCCAAATTCCCCATGAAGGGAAACCTCTCCTCGGCTTACACGGACGACCATTATTTTCGATTCACTTGTAAGGTGAAATATCTTTTCTAGTTTAGTTTAGTTTAGCTTAGTTTAGAGATACAGCATGGAAACAGGCCCTTCGGCCCACCGAGTCCAAACCCACCATGCATTACTAGTTCATACTAGTCCAATGCATTCCACTTTCGCTTCCACTCCCTGCACACTGGGGGAAATTTTGCAGGGGCTGATTTACCTACAAACCCATACGTCTTTGGGATGTGGGGGAAAACCGGAGCTCCCGGGGAAACCCATGCAGTCACAGGGAGAATGTGCAAACTCCACACAGACAGTACCTGAGCTCCGGATCGAACCCGGGTCTTACATGCTGTGTGGCAGCGGCTCTACCAGCTGTGTCACTGTGCCGCTCTGCAACCCTAGTGAAAGCTTTCATGATACGAACAATTCTAAGTTGATTAATCTTCTCGTCCAGAGGAAGGAGACATGGCCTGTTTAATTTTTCTCCTCTTTCCTGCTCTCCCTGATAGGTCGGTTAATCCACAGAGTGCAAGCACATTGTGTCTTTCTTTGTAAACCAGCATCTGCCGTTCTTTGTTTCTACACAGACTGAGGGTGTTGGTGGATTACATCTAGCCCAATAACAATCCAGGGGCAGGACTAGTAGACCCAAGTAACATTTTGAGCAATTTACCAAAAACTTTCAAAAGACATTTGGATATATATACAGATAGGAAGGGCTTCAAAAGGACATAGGCCAAATCCAAACTAGTGGAACTTTTGGATATTTTTAAGGTGATTGACAGATTCTTGATTGGTATGGGTGTCGATGGTTATGTGGAGAAGGCAGGAGAATGGTGTTGAGAGGGGAAGATAGATCAGCCATGATTGAATGGCGGAGTAGACTTGATGGGCCAAATGGCCTCATTTCGCTCGAATGGTATGTTAGCTTTCATAGCAAAAGGATTTGAGTATAGGAGCAGGGAGGTTCTACTGCAGTTGTACAGGGTCTTGGTGAGACCACACCTGGAGTATTGCGTACAGTTTTGGTCTCCAAATCTGAGGAAGGACATTATAGCCATAGAGGGAGTGCAGAGAAGGTTCACCAGACTGATTCCTGGGATGTCAGGACTTTCATATGAAGAAAGACTGGATAGACTTGGCTTATACTCGCTAGAATTTAGAAGATTGAGAGGGGATCTTATAGAAACGTACAAAATTCTTATGGGGTTGGACAGGCTAGATGCAGGAAGATTGTTCCCGATGTTGGGGAAGTCCAGGACAAGGGGTCACAGCTTAAGGATAAGGGGGAAATCTTTTAGGACCGAGATGAGAAGAAACTTTTTCACACAGTGAGTGGTGAATCTCTGGAACTCTCTGCCACAGAGGGTAGTTGAGGCCAGTTCATTGGCTATATTTAAGAGGGAGTTAGATGTGGCCCTTGTGGCTAAAGGGATCAGGGGGTATGGAGAGAAGGCAGGTACAGGATACTGAGTTGGATGATCAGCCATGATCATATTGAATGGCGGTGCAGGCTCGAAGGGCCGAATGGCCTACTCCTGCACCTATTTTCTATGTATCTATGTATCTATAACTTATGAACTAGCCCTGTACGCCAACATGGTTGGCATGAGCACTGTGGGCCGATGCTATATAGCCCTGTCTCCTAAAACTGGTGAATGGCATTTATCTTAATGCTGTAGGATGTGCACATTGCTGGCAAAATCACATTCAATGGCTAATTGTTCGGTACTGGCCCATTCCAAAGGGCAGCTAAAAGTCAATTGAGCATCTGTAGGTCTGAAGTTGATACAGAAGCTTAGCAAAGCAGACATCCCATTTTAATGGTAATGTTTCACAAAGAGATTATCTTCTTTGATTCCAAATTCATTTAATTGCATGAAATTTATATTAGCCAGTGATTAAAGTAGGATTTGCGGATCAACGGTCCATCTAAAAGACCATCTAAAATAGACTATCTAAAAGCTTGTCTAAAGACACACATATTCTTACGTCAGAAACAGTGGGTAGTGCAGGTGGTGACACTTAGTGCCCACATGCTTTGGCTGACCTGACGCTGCCAACCAGGCACCCACTGCTCTCTATGTAAAACACATGCCCCACACATTTCCTTTCAACTTTGCCTCTCTCACCTTAAACCGATGCCAACTTGTACGTGACTACCCGCACTAACTTGCAAATTCCACGTAGGCAGCACTGGACGTCAGTACCGAACCCGGGTCGCTAGAGTTTTGGGGCACAACATTCCTGCTTGCCTAACACATCTCCTGGTGCTCCCGTTACCTCCCACATCTCAAAGACGTGTGGGTTTGTAGGTTAATTGGCCTCAGCAAATTGCCCCCCCCCCCCCCGTGTGTAGGGAGTAGTAGAGAAGGTGGGATATCATAGAACTAATGGTCGGCATGGACTCTGTGGGCCGAAGGGCCTGTTTCCACGCCTATTTCTAAGATCCTTTGTCATCTTGGACAACCTTCTTCGTTGTCCACCATACCACCAATTTTGGTGTCATCTACAAAAACATCCACTTACATTCACAAACAGGTTATTAATATAGATAACAAGGGACAGTAGACCCAGCACTGATCCATGTGGTATACCACTCACTCCAGGCCCCCAACATGAAAAGCAACCCACCACTATCACTCTCTGACTCACACCACAATTTTGTATCCGAATAGCTAGATAACCAGAAAATTCTACCTTCGAGGACAAAAAAGACCAGGATTCCTAATCTACATGACTCAGTGTTATATCAGTGATCTAACCTATCATTACCAGAACTATTCTTAAAAAGAATATGTGCATTTCAAAATCCAAAATCATTCTCTGGCAGAGCTGAAAGAAATTATTCAATCTTAGAGCCTGCTTGACGTTCATAAATCACTCAGACACTTGACGTCACCAGACGCACTGAATTGAATTACTGAGCAGTAGTTCACTGCTGGACATCCATTATTCCTCGAGTAATCCAGAAGCAGACACAGCAAACGTGTCATTCAAATCATAGCAACCTTTAACAATTACGGTTATTTCCTCTTCTGAAAAAAAGCATCAATGGAAACCCTGTTCCACTCTGGCTTTTGAAAAAAGCAAGGCGTGATAGACATGGTCATAAAATGTAGGTTGCAAAAAACAGAAAGCCGTAGGAGATGGAGAACATAGAACAAAGAGCAGGAACAGTGTGAAGAAAAGTCCAGACCCAAATTGTCAACCATCTATGTTCTCTAGGGAGTGTCTTAAGAAGGGTCCCATCCTGAAACTTCACCTATCCTGGGAGTGTGTATGAAAGAACTGTAGATATACATAAAATGCTGGAGTAACTCAGCGGGACAGGCAGCATCTCTGGGGGGAAGGAATGGGTGACGTTTCGGGTCGAGTCCCTTCTTCAGACCCTTCTCCAGAGAGTGACTGAAGGAGGGTGCCGACCCAAAACGTCACCGATCCATGGTCTTCACGGATGTTTCCACTAGTGGGAGAGTCCAGGACCAGAGAGCACAGCCTCAGATTAAAAGGATGTGCCTTTAGAAAGGAACTGAGGAGGAATTTCTTTAGCCAGAGGGTGGTGAATTAGTGGACTTCATTGCCACAGAAGGCTTTGGAGGCTGTCAATGGATATTTTTAAGGGCAGATCGATAGATTCTTGATTAGTACGGGTGTCAGGGGTTATGGGGAGAAGGTAGGAGAATGAGGCACCAGATCAGCCATGATTGAATGGCGGAATTCACTTGATGGGCAAAATGGCTTAATTCTGCTCCTATAACTTATGAATTTATGCTGCCTGACCCACTGAATTATTCCTACATTTTGTGTCCTTGGTAAACCAGCATATGTGACCCTTGGTTCTGGACTCTCCCAACTTCGGGAACATTTTTCCTGCATCGAGCCTGTCCAATCGTTTGAGAATATTATATGTTTCTATAAGATATCCTCTCATCCTTCCAATGAATATAAGCCCAGTCGATCCATTATTTCATCATATGTCAGTCCCGCCATCCTGGGAATTAACCTGATGAACCTGCGCCTCACTCCTCAAATTAGGAGACCAAAATTGCACACAATATTCCAGGTTGAAGAAGGGTCTTGATCCGAAACGTCACCCAATCCTTCTCTTCAGAGATGCTGCCTGTCCCGCTGAGTTACTCCAGCATTTTGTGTCTGTCTTTGATTTAGATCAGCATCTGCAGTTCCTTCCGACACAATACTCCATGCGTGGTTTCACCGGGGCCCTGTACAACTACAGTAGGTCCTCTTTGCTCCTATACTCAAATATTCTCGCTATGAAGGCCAAAACGCCATTGTACAAGGACACACAGGGCACATTGCACCTCCCCTTATCCTAATCTGACACCATCCAGATAATAATCTAAAACTAAAAAAGAATGTATATAACACTGCAAAGATTAGTGGGAAGCTAGAGAATTGGGAAGCTTTTAAAGAGCAACAGAAGGTAACTAAAATGCAATATGGGAAGATGAAATACAAAGGTAAGCTAGTTAATAATATAAAAGAGGACAGCAAGAGTGGACGTTGGACCGCTGGAATATAATGCAGGTGTAGTGATAATAGGGAATAAAGAAATGGCAAGGGATTTAAATAACTTTTTTTGCATCAGTCTTCACTGTGGAGGACACCAGCAATGTGCCTGAAATTCAAGAGAGTCAGGGGGTGGAAGTTAGTGGAGTGGCTATTACTAGGGAGAAGGTGCTTGGGAAGCTGATAGGGGTGAAGGTGGATAAGTCACCTGGACTAGATGGACTGCACCATAGGGTTCTGAAAGGGGTGGCTTTAGAGATTGTGGAGGCATTGATAGTGATATTTCAAGAATCACTGGAGTCAGGAGTGGTTCCAGATGATTGGGAAATTGCCAATATTACACCGCTGCACAAGAAGGGAGCAAAGCAAAATAATGTGAACTACAGGCCGGTTAGGCTTACTTTGGTGGTTGGTAAGATTTTAGAGTCCATTATAAAGGATGAGGATGCGGAGCACTTAGAAGTACACGATAAAATAGACCAAAGTCAGCTTGGCTTTGTGAAGGGGAGGTCTTGCCTGACAAATTTGTTGGCATTCTTTGAAGAAATAAATAGCAGGACAGACAAAGGAGAGGCAGTAGATGTTGTTTACCTAGATTTTCAGAATGATAACAGGAGTATTAGTATGGGTGTCAGAGGTTATAGGGAGAAGGCAGAAGAATGGGGTTAGGAGAAAGAGATAGATCAGCCATGGTTGAATGGCGGAGTAGGCTTGATGGGCCGAATGGTTTAATTCTGCTTCTATCACGTATGATCTTATGCTGTCTGTGTGGAGTATGCACAATCTCCCTCTGACTGCATGGGTTTTTACCATGCTATCCCACTTTCTCTCCCACTCCCTACAGCAACTTTACAGAGGCTAAATAACTTACAAACCTGCACGTCCTTGAGATGTGGGAGGAAACCGGAGCACCCGGAGAAATCCCACGCAAACAGGGAAAAAGCCACACACAGAGCACCCGAGGTCAGGATCAAACCTGGATCTCTGGCACTGTGAGGCAGCAGCTCTACCCGCTGCGCCAGTGTGCCGCCCGAGTCTTTCCAGCATTTCCAATTTATATAATCCATCCATTTCCTCTAGATCACAAAATGTTGGAGTAGCTCAGCCTGTCAGGCAGCATCTCTGATGAACATGGTTGGGTGATGTTTCAAGTCAAGATCCTTCGAGAGGTTCCCACCCAAAACGTCGCCTATTCCTGTCCTCCAGATTTGCTGCCTGACCCGCTGAGTTACTCTAGCATTTTGTGTTCTGTGCAAGATTCCAGCATCTGCAGTTCCTTGTCTCTCCGTTCCCTCTTCTCCCCTCTCGCATGGGGCAAAAGCTACAAACGTTTGAAAGCAAGTATCGCCAGATTCAGGAACAGCTTCTTCCCTGTTGTTATCAGACGACTGAACGGTCCACCCAAAAACTAAGGTGTAGTCCCATCTTCCAAACGACCTCGATGCAGATCTTGCACTTTGTTAATCTGTATTTTCTCTGCAATTTCAACTCTACAATGGTGTAACACTATATTCTGCACTCTGGTATTTTTCGCTTGACATTACCTCTTGTACTCGTGCGTAACTTATTTGTACTCATGTATTGTATGATTGGATTGAATACGGCACAAACAAAGCATTTCACTGTATCTCGGTACACATGACAATCATAAGCCAATACTTATATCAAAGCCATTTTGAGATCAAGAATGAGCAGTAATGTGGATAAGTCCCCAGGACCTGCTGGGACCTACGCCAGGTTACTGAGAGGTCAGTTTAGTTTCTTGTCAAATGTACCAAGGTACAGTGAAAAGCTTTTGTTGTGTGCTAACCAGTCAGCTGAAAGACAATACATGATTACAATCGAGCCATCCACAGTGTACAGATACATGATAAAGGGAATAATGTTTAGTGCAAGATAAAGTCCAGTAAAGTCCGATTAAAGATCGTTCTTGGGTCTCCAATGAGGTAGATACTAGTAGCTCAGGACCGCTCTCTAGCTGTTGATAGCAAGGTTCAGTTGCATGATAACTGAGGGGAAGTTCCTGAATCTGGTGGTATGCATTTTCACTCTTCTAAATACTTGCCTAACGGGAGAGAGGAAAGAGGGAGTGGCCGGGGTGAGACTAGTCCTTGATTATGCTGGTGGCCTTGCCGAGGCAGCATGAAGTGAAAATGGAGTCGAAGGAAGGTGAGGTTGGTTTGTGTGATGTTCTGGGCTGTGTCAGACCAGCATAATCATGTGGCATTCACTGTATCTGGGTATTAAATCAATACCGATAACTGTTAATGGTACTGGTTTTGTCTTTTGCAAGAAAATATAAGGCATCAGACCTTGTTCGTCTCACAAGCTGCCCGTAGATGAAGTGATTTTTCGGTCTGTGTGCCGTGTTTCTTTGATGATTCCAAAACAACAAACACTCGGCATAAACAAAATCCTCAAGGGAACGTTCCCTGCGAATTGCGAGCCTCTCTTGGCTCCCTCCCTCGACACCCATTTCCAACAAGTATCGTCTGTTTACCTGCCAAAGGCTTTGATGAGCAATGGTTCATGGCTGATGGCACACAGCTTGGTATTCCCACATCCCCCTAACTGAAACAGCTTTTGGTTCACCTTGGATTCTCCATGGCAAGGCTTTGAGATGTGGAAGGGTTTCAGTGACAGAGAGAGAGGACAGTGGAGCCTTCAAGAGACGGGTAACGACCGAGCGATGGGAATGGGAGGGGTGAAGGGTAAAGAGGGGCGCGTGTGAGATGGATGGGGTGGTAAGGGATGGACAGGATAAGGGTGATAATTGGGAATACGCTTACTAAAGGGGCGGAAGGGTGACTGGGGAAGAATAGAGATGAAAGGAATTGTGTGGTTGGAAACAGATGACACTGGAAGACTGGAGAACATTTAGGAAGGGGAGGGATGGGTGGAAGGGAAAGGGATGAGAATAAAGAATAAGGGTGGGAAGTATGGAAAGGGAGAGGGAGGATTGAGGTAAGAGGGAGGGGTGAGGCGAGATGGAATGAAAGAGATGGGTGGAGTAAGAGAGAATGATGGATGATGGGTGGGGTAAGGAACAGGGGTTGAGAGGGAGAGATGGGGATAGAGAGGAAGGAGAGTGGGAGAGAGGGATGGTGAGCAGGGGAAGGATGGCATGTGAACAAAGGAGGGATGGAGAGAGGGAGGGAGGGATGGTGAGTGGGGTAGGGATGGAGAAGGGAGGGATGGAGAGAGGGAGGGATGGAGGCGGAGGAACAGGGATAGGGGAATGAGTGGCCGCAGATATGGAATGAAACAATTACAGGAATATTACTGCAGAAAAGGAAGGTTTCAAGAGCTGAGGAGAGCGAGTGACGCCGTGTGCATGGATACAGATACAGGGATACAGATGCTGTTTACACCCTTTGCTTTCAGCTTCATTCCAGGTGGCACAGCAGCAGGATGGAGCCTGGGGCAGCTGCAGGCGGGAGAGGGGTTTCAGATGCCAAGCCCTTGCCAGGTGTTGGCCGGAGTGGGCAAGGAGGAGACAGGGCAGGCTTGGACAGGGTGGTGCCAGCAGTTCCTTGTGACCCCGTTACTCAATGTGCGGTGTCCACAAGACACTGTACAAATGCAGCGAGACATGGCCTGCTTCCATCCTGTCACACAACAAACATACAACGGAATCTCCTGCAGAACCGTAGTTATAGACATTTAAGCCAGATCTTTGTCAATTGTTTAAGTATCTTAATATCTAATGCACATTTTTTTTTAAAGAAATCCTCTTGGCAGTTTCACATGCTGCCAGGGGTGGTGGTAGAGGCAGGTATGACTTTTAAGGGGCATTTCGATAGGCATATGAATATGGAAAACATTGCAGAGAATTGTGGATGCAGCCCAGACCATCACACAAACCAACCTCCCTTCCATTGACTCCATTTGCACCTCACACTGCCTCCGTACGGCCATCAGCTTAATCAAGGAACTGTCTCACCTCCGGTCACTGCCTCTTCTTCCCTCTTCCATCAGGCAAGAGGTACAGAAGTGTGAAAATGCACACCTCCAGATTCAGGGACAGTTTCTTGCCAGCTGTTTTCAGGCAACTGAACCATCCTATCACCAACTAGAGAGTGGCCCTGACCTCCCATCTACCTCATTGGAGACCTTCGGACTATCTTTAATTGGGCGTTACTGGACTTTATATTGTGGTAAACGTTATTCCCTGTATCTGTACACTGTGGATGGCTCGATCATAATCCACTGACTGGTTAGCACGCAACAAAAGCTTTCTACTGTACCTCGGTACACGTGACAATAAACTATACTAAATAACTGAAATGGAGGGATATGGATCACGTCAGGCCGAGGAGTTTAGTTTATCTTGGCATCATGTTGGGCACAGACATTGTGAGCTGAAGGGTCTGCTCCTGCGCTGTACTGCTCTATGCTTTAGTATATTATTGTTTAGAAATTATTAGAGTAATACAGTGGCACAGCTAGTAGAGTCACAATCACTAAGTAGAGTCTGTACACCTATTAGTCACTGCCTCACAGCTCCAGAGATCCCTGTTCGACTCTAACTTCTGGTGCTGTCTGTGTAGAGTTTGCATGTTCTCCCTTGACCATGTCAGTAGCCTCATCTATCTTGGCGTCACATTCGGCACGGACATGGTGGGCCGAAGGGCATGTTCCTGTGCTGCGCTGTTGGATGTTCTATCGCCGTGACTCAGACACGGTAGGCCTAATGGCCTGTTTTCACGTTGTATCTCTAAAGTCCGAAGAAGTCTAAGAGTCTGACAAAGGGGCCCTGACCCAAAACGTCACCTCTCCACGTTCCCCAGAGATGCTGCCTGACCTGTTGATTTACTCCAGCACTTTGGCAGATGGGCCAAACCTTTTGTCTCCTCTCCATCTCCCCCCCCCCCCCCCCACACACACACACACCTGCATCCACCTATCATTCACCAGGCTTTGTTCCCCAATCCCCCTACCAACTGGTCTGAAGAACAGTCCCAACTCAACACATCACTGTCCATTCCCTCTACAGATGCCGCCCGACCCACTGAGTTACTCCAGCACTTTGTGATTTGCTAGAGTTATCTTTGGTTACTGGTTTAGTATTTATTTCTCAACCAACCAACGCCTGGCTTTGTACAGTGCCACGGTGAATGCGCCTCTGAAGTATTTAATTGGCTGTGAGATGCTTTGGGACTTCCAGAGGTCATGATAAGTGCAGGTTCTTTCTTTCCCTATGCCTCCATACGTTGGCTATTTGAAGAACGATGCCTCTCTCACTCATTAAACCATGGTGTTCATCGCACAATATTGGTATTAACGCTCATGAAGTAACAGAATCCATCCCAGGAGAACGGCCACTGGGAACTATTCATTTAATTCTTCCTTCGAAACCTAAGCTGCCCTTGGCAACATCTAATATCCACTTGTCTGCTTCTTGTTCACCACAGTGAATCCAATTTATAGAGTCATAGTCATACAGCGTAGAAACAGGCCCCTTGGCCCAACTTGCTCACACCGGCCAACGTCCCATCTCCACTAGATCCATCTACCTGTGTGTGGCCCAAATCTCACTAAACTTATCCTATCCATGTACCTGTCTAAATGTTTCTTAAATGTTGCGATAGTCCCTGCCTCAACTGCATCCTCCAGCAGCACGATCCATACACCCACCACCCTTTAAAAACGTTGCCCCTCAGATTCCTATTAAATCTCTCCTCCCTCACCTTAAACCTATAGATGTACAACTGTAACACAACATCTCAACCTCAATACTCAAGGCTGACCTGCGAGGAAACAGAGCAGCTGTAGGTGAGGCAGCAGACACTGACACTAACTCTAAAGCTCAGTTTAAATGGGAAAAGTCTTAATTAAATGCAAAGTAATTTCCCATTCGATCTCCAAAGTTACTAAATGCTTTGCATTGTTCAACCATGAAACCTTACAGAGCAGTTACTCCAGTGGTTTGTGGTCGGTTTTGGCGGAAACTAAAAGATTTGGATTACTGTAGGATTGGTACATTCATTGACCAGCACACACTCGTATGGTTGGTGTGGGCAGGCTGGGCTGAAGGGCATGTTTGCACACTGTATGACTCTATGATTCGATAATACATTGGTAAGGCTGCATTTGGAGTAATGTTTAAGAAAGAACTGCAGATGCTGGAAAAATCGAAGGTAGACAAAAATGCTGGAGGAACTCAGCGGGTGAGGCAGCGTCTATGGAGAGAAGAAATAGGCGACGTTTTGGGTCGAGACTCTTCTTCAGACACTTGAAGAAGTGTCTCGACCCGAGACATCGCCTATTTCTTCTCTGCATAGATGCCGCCTCACCCATTTGGAGTATTGTGTTCAGTTTTGGTCACCCTTGCATAGGAAGGATGTTAAGCTTGAAACTCAGAAAAGATTTGCAAGGCCAGGATGCGAGGGCCTGAGCTGAAGGGGAGAGGTTGGGCAGACTAGGACTGTACTCATTGGAGTGCAGGAGGATGAATGGTGATCTTATAGAGGTGTATAAAATCATGAGGAGAATTGATAGGGTAATTCACAGTCTTTTACCCCAAGTAGGGGAATAAAGAACCAGTGGACATTGGTTTAAGAAGATAGGAGAAAAGATTTAATAGGAACGTCAGGAGCAATGTTTTAATTCAGAGGGTGGTGGTGGGTACATGGAACAAGCTGCCAGAAGAGGTAGATGAACAGGAACAATAACCTTAAAAATACATTAAAACAGGTACATGGATAGGAAAGGTTCATAAGGATATAACCAAATGCAGGTAAATGAGACTTGCTTAGATGGGCATCCTGGTCGGCATGGACGAGTTGGGCTGAAGGGCCAGTTTCCATGCTGTATGACTATAAGCTATCTTTCACTGTCACTGCTCTGCCTTAGTCCACATGCACCAGTTCTTCTGGCCCATTTCTTCTGCCAGGGAGACTATGTCAAAATTAAATAAAATGAATTTGGAAGAGTGAACAAAAAGCTTTAAGCATTTTGGGGAGTTTGATATCCTAAAGATTCTAGTTTCAGAGCTGAGCAAGAAAGCATGTCAGTGTTGGACTGGGGTTGTATGAGGGAAAGAGGAGCGGGGGTGTGGTGAAGGGGTATATGGAACAAGTTGCCACCTGAAGGAGTTGCCAGATGTGTAGGTACAATAACAACATTTAAAAGACACCTGGACAGATGCATGGAAAGGTTTAGGGGGATGTTTGGTTTATTGTCATGTGTACCGAGGCGCAATGAACAGCTTTTGTTGCATGCTAACCAGTAAGCGGACAAAAATGCTGGAGTAACTCAGCGGGTGAGGCAGCATCTATGGAGCAAATGAATAGGTGACGTTTCGGGTCGAGACCCTTCTTCAGACTGACGTGGAGGTGGTGGGGGGGGGGGGGGGAGGCGGGAAGAAGAAAGGAAGAGGTGGAGACAGTAGGCTGTGGGAGAGCTTCTTCACATAGATCACCGAAGATCACAGAGAAAACCAACGCGGGGAACGCACAAACTATAGTCAGGATCAAACCCGGGTCACCGCCGCTGCAAGCTCTGTAAGGCAGTAACTCTACCGCTGCACCATCATGCCGCCCTAGTGTGTAGGACAGTGTTCATACAGGTGATCAGTGGCCAATGTGACCTCGATAGGCCGAAAATCCTGTTTTCATGCTGTGTCTTTAAACTAATGGTCCAGCAGACGTAACGGGCAAACTGGATGACTCCTTTTCAGATTAGTTTAGTGATACAGGTGGAAACAGGCCCTTCGGCCCACTGAGTCCATACTGACCATCGATCGCCTTCTCATACTAGTTCTATATTATCTCACTTTCGCATCTACTCCCAACACATTAGGGGCAATTTTACAGAGGCCAATTAACCTACAAACCCGCACGTCTTTGGGATAGACAATAGACAATAGGTGCAGAAGTAGGCCATTCGGCCCTTTGAGTCAGCACCGCCATTCAATGTGATCATGGCTGATCATCCACAATCAGTACCCCGTTCCTGCCATCTCTCCATATCCCTTAATTCCATTATCCCAACTGGAACACTTGGAGGAAACCCATACGATCACAGGGAGTATGTGCAAACTCCACACAGACTGCACCCGACGTCAGGATTGAACTAGGATCTCGGGCTCTATGAGGCAGCAGTGTTACTAGCTGTGCCATGTACCGCCCACATCATGCAGCTTCTCTTTCACACATGCTTATGTTTTTCCTTCCAGAATACTCACTATGCTGAAATCAATTGGTGAATCGAATGTAAGGGGAAAGTATACAAGGCACTTAACAGCATTAATGTACAGAGGGATCTTGGGGTCCAAGCTCCCTGAAAGTGCTGGGGCTTGTCCCACTTTGGCGACTTTGTAGGCGAGTGCAGGAGACTCTGCGCTCGCCTCATGATTGCCACATGGTCGCCACATGTTCACTGGTGGTCTCTGGTGGTCTCTGGTGAGTCTCCTTCATGGTCGCAAGGAGTTCCCACATTCTGGTCGCGACCTCAATTGGTCGCCATGGAGAAAATCGATAATCCTGCAGTCATAGGTGAAGTTGTAGTGGGGGCGCCATGTAGTTATGGGTAGTCGAGGTAGTCGTAGGTAGTTTTAGTTAATCGCCTTTGCTGACCGGGCATTTTCAATGGCTCATTGGGATTACCGACTGGTAATGTTAAATGCCCGCCAAACTTCACAGCTGTGTATCTCTGGCTTAATAAAAGTTGTCCTGTTACTTAAAAGTGTCTCCACTCCTTCTACCCCCCCCTCCCCCTCTTTTAAAGGACTTACCATACACTGTGCTAGCCGTCTTAACCTTCCTGTTCATCGCGGTGTGTGTCTGGATCACCTTAGCTTTGCACCATGTGAATTTCAGACAGCGCTCCCCCACTTTCCCTGCCCCCCCCGCCTTTGCGATGTGTGTGTGTGTGTGTGTGTGTGTGTGTGTGTGTGTGTGTGTGTGTGTGTGTGTGTGTGTGTGTGTGTGTGTGTGTGTGTGTGTGTGTGTGTGTGTGTGTGTGTGTGTGTGTGTGTGTGCATTCCACTCTGACACTCACCTTTCCAGTTCCCGGTTTTTCAGTGAGTGCCGCGAACTTGACAGTCGTCGGCAGTCCGCTGAAAAATCACCGAAGTGGGACAGGCCCTTAAGAGTCAGGAAGTCATGCTGCTGCTTTAATTGGTTACACCTTTAGTTAGGATGCATTTGCAATCTTGGGTCAAATTCTGGCCAACACCTCTCTCCTACTACCCATTACATGAAGGGTGTGGAGGCTTTAGAGAGGGTGCAGAAGATAGTTACCGAATGCTTGGATTAGACGGTATTGGTGATAAGGAGAGGGTGAACAAACTTGGTATTGTTTTCCCTGGAAGGACAGAGGTTGCTGGGAGGCCTGATAGAAGTACAGGTCACACCACAGATTTTCGGGCAAACGATGATCCGCCACCTCCTTTAATCCGGACAATATTACAAGAGCACACGTGAAATACCGCCCCCTCCCCAAACCGTGGCGCCTGGACCGGGTAAGGCAGCCAATCTCAACCTCGTCGTGACTTTCCCCATCGGTCAGGGGGGCGGAATGTTCCCCCTGCAGCCGGGGCACCCAAGCCGGCAGATCCGTTCCCATAGCTGACTTCCGGGGCTGACTTTGCGGGCCAGTATCTTGGCCATTGGGCTGCCAAAGTGCACCTTTCCGGTACCGTTGGACTCTTCTCGGAGGCCGTGAACTGTGTTTGTCCATCAAAACGTATAATCCAGCAAGGCCCTGGAACCAAGGGTGCCAGAAAATTGATGGTGGACCTCTATATATAAAAAATTCAATGAGGTAGACAATCAGAATCTTTTTCCGAGGCTGGAACAGTCACAGACTGGAGGAAGTTGCAAGAGATAAAATTTAAACGAGATGTGTGAGGCAAACTTTTTTTTCCGCAGAGGGTGATGGGTGCCTGGAACGTGCTGCCAGGAGTGGTGGTGAGGACAGATACAATAGTGGCCTTGAAGAGACCTTTAGATCAACATGTGCATATGCAGGGAATGGCTCACGTGCAGGCAGAGGAGATTAGCTTATGTTGGCATCATATTCAGCACTAACATGATGGGCTGAAGGGCCTGTACCTGTGCTGTCATTGATCTAAGTTCTTTGTTCCAATTCACATCCGACCTGTTCAGCAAGGGAAAATGGACACTGACATATCCAGCATTCAATGAACTACTGGCCCAGGATGATATCATCTCCCCTGCAAACTGGTCTGCGATTCAGCGGAACTGCTAAAATTGGCTGCAATTCCCCGATGAAAGAAAGGCTTGCGTTTGTGCGCACTGCCATTCATTACCTCAGCATGTCGCATGCTATACTGCAGATAGGAAGCATTGTGATTGCTGTAGGAAACACAGCAAACTGATACAAACCACAGCATGATGATATAACCTGTAGTTGTGATAGTAAGTCAAGGACATTGACACGCAAGGTAAACCCCCCCCCCCCCCCCCCCCCCCCCCCACACAACACTCAAAATCGAGTTCACACACACACAGCCTTAGGTTTAGGGAGGGCCTCAGCTTATCCACAAGACATACTATATGCTGCAGAAGGCTGCGGAGGCCAAGTCAATGGATATTTTTAAGGTGGAGAGTGGCAGATTCGTGATAGCACGGGTGTTAGGGGATTTGGGGAGAATGGGGTTGAGAGGGAACGATAGATCAACCATGATTGAATTGCAGAGTAGACTTAATGGGCCAAATGGCCAAATTCTGATCCTACAACTTATGAATTTATAAGATAGCACCTTCAACAGAACAATGCAGTGCCAATCACCTCGTTCACATCAATAGTAAATCTGAGTCTGAAAAAGGATCTCCTATCCATGTTCTCCTGCAATGCTGCCTGGCCCGCTGAGATACTTTGTGTCCAATAGTGTATAAAATCCTGAGGGGAATTGATACAGTGAAAACACAGTCCTTTACCCAGGATAAGGGAATCAAAAATAAGAGGACAAATATTTAAGGTGAGAGGGACAAGATTTAATAACCTCAAGGTAATCTTTTTCTCTCAGGGGATGGTGGGGATATGGAACAAGCTGCCAGCAGCGGTAGTTGAGGCTGGTACTAGACCAACATTGAAAAGACACTTGGACAGATATACAAATAGGAAGGGTTTAGCGGGATATTGACCAAATGCTGGCACATGGGACTAGCTTAGACCGGGCACCTTGGTTGGCATTGACGGGTGGGGCCAAAGGGTCGTTCCATGCTGTACGACTCCCATGTCTTCCAGGAGGTGCTGCCACATGCTCTTACTCTTAACCCAACATCATCCAGTTATTGCATTATCATACTTTAGTTTTGTTTGCACTGCTTCAGGCAACACTACGATATTTGCATCACTCTGCTGTTTTGCATTCAGCATTGTATTTATGGTTGCATCTAACATTCCAATGTACACTATTTAGAAGACTAATATAATTTCATTTCACCCCGCTTTACATTACAATAGACTAATCTGAATTCTGTGCTAGAGTCTGTGGAAGGGAATACAAATACAAATTCAAATTCAAAATTCAAATTCAGATTCACATTTATTGTCACATGCACCAATTAAGGTACAGTGATATTTGAGTTGCCATGCAGTCACACAAATAAAAGAACACAACACAATTAAAAAGAAGGATAGAACTTAACATAAACATCTACCCCAGTGATCACTGTAATAGAAGGCAATAAAGTTCAGTCAGACTTCATCCTCATGTTCACCCGTTTTTGGGGCCTTGACACTCCATAGTCGCCGCTACGGATGGCCTGATGTACAAGCCCTCACTTCGGGGTGGATGGAACACACTCCGCGGCTTGGAGTGCCCGAATCGGCCACTTTCTTACCGGAGACCGCGGCCTCTCGATGTTATGGGCAGGCCAACAGTCGGAGCTCTTCTCCGGTGATCCCTGGCTCCAGGATGGTAAAGTCCCCTCCACGCCCGCGGTTAGAAGCTCCGCTGACCACGGCTTCATGATGTTAAAGTCAGCAAGCCGGCGGTCTTTCTTCTGACTCCGTGATGTTAAAGTCCCCGCCGCGCCTGCTGCTGGAGCTCTGGGCCGGTCTCCGGGAAAGGCCGCACCAATCCAAGTTGGTAGACCGCGAGGGAGGGCGAAAATGCGAATAGGGGAAAAGTCACATCTCCGCCAAGGTAAGTGACTGGAAACGGTTTCCCCCTATTCCCCCCAACCACCCACCACATAAAAACATACCGAGAAACATTAACATACACATTTAGACATACTGAAAAAAACAAAAAAAGTCGAAATGACAGACACACTGCTGGCGAGGCTGCCGCTCGCGGTGCCACACGATGGTCAATAGAGTTCAGACTCAGGTTTGGAACGTGAGATCAGAACTCAACCAGGGTCCTTCTCCTTCAATTGAATGATGCTGTAGCAGAAAAGGTCATTTGGCCCACCTTCGGCTGGCTGCCCTTACTACCCTCGGCTACTCTTACTTTCACTATTATTGGAAATAGGGCACCGTTTTGTCTCCCTTTCATCTCTAGTATTTGTCCATCTCCCAATCCCAACCCCCCCCCCCCCCCAAATAACCTGTATCCACCTTTCACTTGCTAAGCTCCCCCCTACTACAATCAGTCTAAGGAAGGGTCCCGACCCGAAACATCCCCCATCCTTTTTCTCCATTGATGCTGCCTGACCTCCTGAGATACGCCAGCACTTTGTGTCTATCCTTCTCCGCATCATTCTGTGTTATAATGTCCCTATATAGCTGCAGCAAGTAAGGAAGAATTTCATTGTTCCTGTTCAGGCACGTAATACAAGTAAACCCTCTTGACTCTTGACCTAATTACACACGATGCAACTACATAGAGCAAACCGGGAAGCAGAGCGGTCAAGAATTAGGATTCGAAGATTCCTAATTAATGGGAAAAGGATTAGAAGGGAGATGAGGAAGATGAAAAAGTGGTGGTGGGTTTCTGGAACTCAGCTCCTGAGAGAAAGGTGGCATCAGAAACCCTTGTGATATTTATGCCTGGAACCGCACCTGATCTGTATGTTACTCGCAGGACAATGGACCCAGTCTAAAGTGGACTTTTAGACTTTAGAGATTCTTCTTCTTCTTATCGTGTCCATCTTGTTACAAATGTTGACGTCACTGTCATCATCCGTCCTGAAAAGGACGCAAGCTGCCGGCGCTAATCAGTTGAAGCCATCACTTGTCACAATAGATGATGGTGGTAGCAGAATTAGCTCAGGATACTTCCAGTTTCCAGCCCCGCGACCTCTTCACCCCGTACACTAATACTATCCGACACACTAGGGACAATTTACGAAAGACAATTTACCTGCAAACCTGTACATCTTTGGAGGGTAGGAGGAAAAAACACACACGGTCACAGGGAGAACGTACAAACTCCATACAGTCAGCACCCAGAGTCAGGATCAAACCTGGGTCTCTGATGCTGTAAGGCAGCAACTCAACGACTGAGCCACCTGATTAGACAGTGCAGCTTTCATAATGAGCACAGAACCGATGGGCTGAATAACATTCTTTGGTGTTGAGTATGTGCAAATGAGCCTGCAGTAAGAAGATTGTGTAGGAAGGAACTGCAGATGCGTCAGACTGAAGAAGGGTCCCGACCCGAAACGTCACCTATCCTTTTTCTCCAGAGATGCTGCCTGACCCGCCGAGTTACTGCAACACTTTGTGTTTATCTTATATTTTATTGTCAAAAGTCCCAAAATGGAACAATGGAATTCCTACTTGCCGCAGCACAACAGGTAAGCAATTATTTGTCATAAACGCTGGGACGGAAACAATGAAATTCTTACTTGCCGCAGCTAGGCACCCTTTTGCTTGTTGATCATCTCTGGAGTATACTCAGATTACCAGGGTTACTCAAACAGTTATGGTTTAGTGAGGAAGTGACTTGCTGATGAATGCATACTCACAAGGTGGAGCTCTTACTGGGAGGGTTTGCTCCATGAGATGGCCAGGCCTCAGGGGCATTTGGTGACATCATCACCTTTTAAACATCACATGACCCAGCTAGAGCCAAGCAGTGCACTAGATATCTCACCCAATGTTAGAGCTGCACAAACACAACGCACGGTAAATACACCATAGCGACCGGGCCCCTTGGGCTTGCTCACATAGACAAGCACTGTGGAAGGACTGGAACAAGACTCATGGTGCAAGGACAAGACTCGTGATGCAAGGGCAAGAGCAAGGGCAAGTCTCATAGGGCAAGAGCGGGCACAAGGGCAAGATGGGACAAGGCCAAGACTCGTGGTGCAGGGCAAGGCAAGTCTCATGGGGCAAAAGCGAGGGCAAGGCAAATACTCATGGGGCAAGGCCAAGACTCATGGGGTGAAAGAAAGGGCAAGGTCAAGTCTCATGGGGCAAAGCCAAGGCCTTTTGTGTGGCCTCACTCTGGCAATGAAAAGTCAATGTGGGAATGGAAAGCGGAGTTAAAATGGTTTACAACTGGGTGGCCTTGCTGGACTGAACGCAGGTGTTCCGGCGAAATGGTCGCTGAGTCTACACTTGTTGTCACCGATGTACAGGAGGCCACAAAGGGAACATCGGATGAAGTGGATGACGTTAGGGGAGATCTATACTGACTCCCATACTGACCTTTCTGTCCTGGGCCCCCTCCATTGCCAGAGTGATTTGCAACTCTTAAATCCTTTTGATTCACACCTTTTGCCTTTTCATTTCTGGCCTTTGTCCAACCATCAGCCTTATCAAACATCCCCCTCACCTGTAACCGCCCATCACTTTGCCAGGCATTGTCCCGTGCATTTTGCTTGGGTAGCTTACAACCCAATGGTATGAACAATTCTAAGTAATGCACCCCCTACCCCTCCCCCTTTCCTGAGTCCCATAGTGCCACTAGTGCGCACCTATTTATTTGACTATTCTGCCCATTCCCCACTTCCCTCCCAACCCCATTCATCGATATTCCTCCTTTCGGCTTCACTCCTCTTCTCTTCTTCTCAGACACCCTTTTGTCTCCTTTTCATTTTTAGCCTTTGTCACTCACTTCATCCATCTGTAAATCAAAACCCCTCGCCTATCACTTGCCAGGATTTGTCCCACCTCCACCTCTTTTTCCAGCTTTCTCCCCCCCTACAATCAGTCTGAAGACGGATCCCAACCAGAAACATCGCCTGTCCATTCCCTACACAGACGCTGCCTGACCCGCTGAGTTACTCCAGCTCTTTGTGTTTTGCCCATATTGCATTACCAAGGCATGGAATTACAAAACAATTGATCATCATATTATTGATCATCATATCTCACAGTCAGTTTGTCAATATATTGTGACGTGATTGGGAAAATGATTCATGTCGGATTTACCTACTGGTGAACAAGGATCTTTAAGGAGAGCCCAAACGTAATGATTGGGGAAGACTGTATGGATCACAAATGGGTCACATCGCAGTTGACACAAGTATTTGTTTTTATGAATCGTTCACAACAGCAGCAACTTGCATTTATGTAGGGCCATTAGCAGGGCAAAATATTTAATCGGAAATGTAGAGTCAAACAGCTTGGAAACTAGCAATTGCAGTGGGAGCTTCACAATCTTCCAATCTACCGCATTCCAACCCTTGCACTTTTTTTAACCTTCCGTTTCTCTGTAGCTGCAATACCATAGGGGACCTCAACTTTTTTCCCGCCAAATTCACGAAATAACCACAACTTTATTTTATTCGTTGATGAATCTATAAAAAGGACCTCAAATTTACTTGTAGAAACAAGGAACTGTAGATGCTTGTTTACCATGGATAGACACAAAATGCTGGAGTAATTTAGCGGCTCAGGCAGCATCCCTGGAGGACATGGACAGGTGACAATCCAGAAGAAGGGTCCCGACACGAAACATCGTCTATCCATGATCTCCAGGGGAGCTGCCTGGCCCGCTGAGTTGCTCCAGCACGTTGTGTCTTTTTTGTAAGCCAGCACCTCCAGTTCCTTGTTCCTACTCTGTTCTCCACTCGCCTGTTTCCTTTCTCTGTTTGCACTACCTGTTGCACTCATGTGAGGTAAGATCTGCCTGGGCAGCGTGCACAACATGAGTTTTTCATTTTATTTCAGTAAACATGACAATAATAAACCAATATCATGTCCTCTGGTTAACAAACCCTTGTCTCTCAATCATCGTCCAGGCAGCGCAGTGCCAGAGTTGCTGCCTTACGGCGCCAGAGACCCCTGCTCCATCCTGACCACGGATGTTGTCTGTATAGAGTTTGTATGTTCTCCATGTGACCACATGGGTTTTCTCCAAGTGCTCCGGTTTCCTCCCACATTCCAAAGACATGCAGGTTTGTAAGTTAATTGGCTTTGGTAAAATTGTAAATTGTCCCTAGAGTGTAGGATAGAACTCGTGTACGGGGTGAACACTGGACAGCGTAGACGTAGACCGCGTGGGCTGAAGAGTCTGTTTCCATGCTGTGTCCCTAAACTTTATAACTCTGAAAGAATAGTGCTGCTGTTTCTCAGCTCCGGCAGCTTGAGTTTGACACTGACCATTGGTGCAGTCTGTGTGGAGTTTGCACGTTCTCCCTTTGTCCTTGTGGGTTTCCCCAAGCATTTCAGTTTCCTCCCACATCCCAAATTCCCGCTGCTTGCTGATTGGTGAATCTAATGAAAACCCCTGGAGCAGATAAGAGGTAGAACAAGCAAGAGGTGTTTAAGAAAAGGTTGCTGGAAAATGATAGAAACATGAACAATAGGTGCAGGAGTAGGCCATTCGGCCACGAGCCAGTACTTCCATTCAATATGATCATGGCTGATCATCCAAAATCAGTACCCCGTTCCTGCTTTTCCCCCCATATCCCTTGATTCTGTTAGCCCTTAGAGCTAAATCTAACTCTCTCTTGAAAACAGCCAGTGAATTGGCCTCCTCTGCCTTCTGTGGCAGAGAATTCCACAATTTATGATTTTATAATTTATACATTTATAATTGTAAATTTAAAATGATAATTATGATTTATGATGTGAGAAAGCATTGAGAGCCAGTATGGACATAACGGGCTGAATGGCCTCCTACGACATGATAAGCGTATATAATATTATGAGAGGCATAGATAGACAGTCAAAACCTCTTTCCCAGAATAGAAAAATCAAATACTAAAGGGCATAGCTTTAAGGTGAGAGGGGCAAAGTTCAAAAGCAACGCATGTAGAGACTTATTTTCTCTATGCAGAGGATAGGGTGGTGCCAGTGTCAACGTTTGTTTCTTAATATTAGCTCTTTCACCAGGAATGTGCTGCCAGGGTTTTGGATGGGCGTATAGATATGCAGAGAAAGGAAGGATATGGATGATAAGAGATGGTCTTGGCATCATGTTCGGCAAGGCATGGTGGGCTGAAGGGCATGCTCTTGTGCTGTGCTGTTTTATGTTCTATGTCAAAAGAAAATACGAAAATATAATAAAGAAATGCTTGAACCCTCCTCAAATAAAAAGGCAAAACAAGTTATAGATTAATGGAGCTATATTGAATGGAAACCTTTTGGTTCACCTTGTCTATGCAAGTTGGCTCACCTTGTCTATGCAAGTTGGCATTCTGGGCTAGTCCCATTTGGACAATACCCCTCTAAACCTCATCGACATCTGTCCAATTGTCTATTGACAGCCGTAAGAATTTAATGAATGAAGATGAGTGAGAGGGGCAGATGTTGGAATGATCACACAGATCAGACTCCATCTACACTTCATGCTGCTTCCAATGCAGCCAACTTAACCAAAGATTTGTCTCACCCCGGTCATTCCTTCTCCCTGCTCATGTCCAGCAGAAGATACAGAAACTGGGAAGTGTCCATCACCAGCCTCAGGAGCAGCTACTTCCCCTCAGTTGTCAGGCTTCTGAACAGTCCCAAGTACTGTCTGATTCCATTGCGGACATTGGACTTTGTCTCTGGAACTGGTGGACTACAATGCTGAGAACTATATCCTGCACTCTCTATCTTCCCCTTTTCTCTACCTCTCATGCTTGAATGTTACTCGATTGTATTTATGTACAAAGCATGCGAAACAAAGCTTTTCACTGTACCTCAGCACAGGTGACTATAACAAATAGAAACCTGAACCAAAATTTGAAGGGTTAATCCAACGATCAGGGTTACTGAGAGTTAAAGCCATCTTTCCATATGGAGAGACCAGGTAGAAACAGTTTTGTTTGCTTTCTGCCCGAGCTGTGATTAATTAAAGTGCTACGAGCCAGCTGCCATGTGTGTGATTCGAGGCAGCCTCGATTATATCGCTGGTGCCGTGCGGGTAATGGTTGGGAGTTATGAAATTTTAGAATCATAAGCAGATTTTGCAGTGAACACTGAATGTAAAAAGCAGGATGCCTTCAATTCAATTAACGACGCGACATTAATCAAAATATGGTGTCAGAGTTGGCATCAGTGCAGACTCAGGGCACGAAGATCTGATTTGTTTCTCATTAGCAACCTCGCTCATAGGAACACGAGGTGCCTCATCAACACTGCCAATTTCCAAAGGGACTCCCCGACAAAATATCCCAAGCTGAGGTCATGAGGAACAGCTAAAACAACTCCCAGGGAGCTACACCTGACAAGAGGATCAGAGGTGATTCAAGCAGGATTTCTTTTTTCCTTTAGCTCAGCGATTTGCTGGGATATGGAATACGTTGCCTGGAAGGGCAACGGAGGCAGGTTTGCTGATATTTACCTCTGCCATCTCAGGGTCATACAGCACGGAAACAGGCCCTGTGGCCCAACTTGCCCAATGCCAACCCCTTCAGTCTTGGTTTAGAGATATAGTATGGAGACAGGTCCTTCAGCCCACTGAGTCCGCGCTGACCAACAATCCCCATTTATTAGTTCTATTCTACATACCTGATACAATTTGTGGAAGCCAATTAACCTAAAAAAAACCACACATGGGAGGAAAGTGGGAGGAAACTGGAATACCTGGAGAAAACCGCCACTGTCACAGGGAGAAAGCACAAACTCTGTACAGAAAGCACCCAAAGTCAGGATCGAACATAGAAACATAGAAACATAAAAAATAGGTGCAGGAGTAGGCCATTTGGCCCTTCGAGCTTGCACCGCCATTCAATATGATCATGGCTGATCATCCAACTCAGTATCCTGTACCTGCCTTCTCTCCATACCCCCTGATCCCTTTAGCCACAAGGGCCAGATCTAACTCCCTCTTAAATATAGCCAATGAACTGGCCTCAACTACCTTCTGTGGCAGAGAATTCCACAGATTCACCACTCTCTGTGTAAAAAATGATTTTCTCATCTCGGTCCTAAAAGACTTTCCTCTTATCCTTAAACTGTGACCCCTTGTTCTGGACTTCCCCAACATCCCAGGGAATGTCCCAGGGAAAAGTTGGCAAGTTTTGGGAAGGTGAAATACAAAGGAGCATGGCAGTGGAACAAGAGTAGGGATGAGAGCTACAGGTGGAGCAGGACAATTAAAGGACATAGGGTTGAAGATAATTACATTAAAGTCAATCACTCTCTCATCATTGCACTGAACTGCATCTAATCTTGGGGCACACAGTGAGACCATTCAGCCCAAATAACCCAGGCTAGAACACTCCATTTAAGCCCTCTTTTAAAAAAAATTTTTTTAGAGATACAGTGTGGGAACAGGCCCTCCAATCCATGCCAACCATCAATTACCCATACATTAGTTCTATGTTACCCCAGTTTAGCACCTGTCAATTAACAGAAGCCAATTAACCTAGAAACCTCTATGTCTTTGGAGTGTGGGAGGAAACTGGAGCACGAGTAGAAAATCCACATGATCACAGGCACTGCATACTCCGTACAGATAGCACCTCAGTATCAAACCCAGGTCTCTGACACTGTGAGGCTGTGCCACTGTTCTTCCTCTTGGCATTATCCATTCATGTCCCCATCCGTTTTCTCCAGAGATGCTGCCAGACCAGCAGAGTTACTCCAGCACTTTGTGTCTATCATTTTTCCACCTTTCTGAAGAAGAGTGCCGAACGAAAACTTGGCCTACTCATCTTCCCCCGAGATGCTACCTGGCTCACTGAGTTACTCCAGCACCTTGTGTCTTCTCTCGTATATTTTATCCTATTCACTTCTCCTTCACCCCCTCTTTTGCTCACTTTGCAACTTTTTATTGAATGATTGAAAGATACACCGACATTCAGAATCTGTAATCCTGTGGCTAATGACGTAATGACCACTTTAGGTGTCGCCTCTCCTGGGCCCCATGCTCTTGGCCACGATGAATTATCCTCCGAGTTCTACAGCTGATATTTTAGTAAAATATCAGAAAATATGCAGAAAGTCTCTGATATCTGCAATGGACCACCATAATTCCAGCTCATTTCCACCACCACCATAAATAACTGTGACGGTTATAAAGCTGCTACCTTACAGTGCAGGGACCCGCGTTCCATCCTGACTATGGGTGCTGCCTGTATGGAGTATGTACGTTCTCCCTGTGACTGGGTGGGTTTTCTCCTGGTGCTCCGGTTTCCACACTCCAAATACGTACAAGTCTGCCGTCTAATTTGGCTTCAGTAAAGATTGTAAAGTGTCCCAATGGTGTTGAATTGTGCTAGGGAACAGGATGATTGCTGGTCAGCAGGCTGAAGGGCCTGTTTCTGTGCAGTGTCTCTAAAGCTACAGCATTGTGTCAAAGATTCTGCTCATGTTCACTTATCACCCAAGGATGCTACTTATTTCTAGAGCCACAGTGAGCATGCAAATAATTTATTCTTGAAAAAATTAATTTACTTCATCCCTTAAATGAATTATAAATGATTAAGTGTTCCGGAGATTTATTTGTATGAAATTTATAGGGCAAAATTAATGGCGTTCCTACAATAGTTGTTGTCTATGATCCCTAATTGGACTTGAATTGAGTGGTTTCTAAGCCATTTAAAAGTCAACCACATTTGATGTTGATTTGGGGGGAGGGGGGTTAAGAGTCAGGAGGCATTTGTTTGGACAGAAAAGGACAGAAAGTGGTGGAGTAACTCAGCGGGGCAGGCAGCATTTCTAGAGAACATGGAGAGGTGATGTTTTGGTTTGGGACCCTTCGTCATAACGTCACCACGTTCTCCAGAGATGCTGCCTCGCCTGGTGAGATACACCAGCAGTAACTAACTCAGAACACATGACGATAAAAGATGGCACAGGTTGCTACCTTTACGCACCAGAGACCCGAGTTTGAGCCTGTCTGTACAGAGTTTGCACGTTCTCCCGTGACCAGAGTTGGTTTTCTCCTGGAGCTCCGGTTTTCTCCCACACTCCAAAGACGTACAGGTTCGTAGGCTAATTGGCTTGGTAAAATTGTAAATTGTCCCTAGTGGGTGTAGGATAATATTAATGCGTGGGGGTCGGTGGTCAGCGTGGACACTGAGCGCCAAAGGGCCCATTCCCATGCTGCATCTCTAAACTATTAGAGTTCGAACTAATAAACTAAACTAAAGCTTGTGATAAACTTGGTCAGTAACATAACCAGCACCTCAGCTGGCATGTTGACTGGTGATGTTGGTGCCCTGATCATTCTGGGCAGTGAACAGCTAAACAAAGCATTGGCTCAGTAACCTCCATTAAGGAACCTCAATCACACGCACAGAGGCGGACAGTAGAGAGTGGATGTTCACACCAGTGGATGTGGAGTGCTCCTGCAAAAGAAACCCGGCCAACATTTGTCGTGGCTTGAAACAGATCGCCCGCTCATCGACTTTGCTTTACTGATCTCTTGCTGGGTCCACCTCATGCTGAGCGATGCCTACAGTGACTTCAAAAGCATTTCATCAGTTGACAAACATCCAGAAGTCATGAAAAACTCCATGTAAATGGAGGTTTCTTTTCCGGAGAAGGACCCCACCCAAATCATCGTCCAGCCATTCCCTCCACAGATGCCGCCTGAACCGCTGAGTTCCTCCAGCACTTTGTGTTTTGCTCAAGATTCCAGCATCCGCAGTTGCTAAACTAAAACTGGAAATGGCAAATGCTGGCCAGAGCACTTGATCAGTCGTTGAGATGATAAATGCATCTGCACTCTCTCCCTAATGGAGAGAATTGCACCTCCCCTGTCCAGCTGATGCCCAGTCAAGTACTTTTCTAAAGTACAGCCACAGTTGTAGCGTGGAGTCGCAGCAGTCAATTGGCACCCAGCCGTGTATCCTAATGGAATAAGATCAGAATATCTGTTTTGATTGAGGGATAAATACCAGGCAGAGCTCTGCAGAGAACTCCCCTGTTTCTCCTTTGATGGAGTGCCGTTGGCTTTCTTACTTCCAACTGTGAAGACAGACAGAGCCTTGATCTAACGTCTCGATCAAAGCAACAACCCTCACAGTGCGGCTTTCAACAGGTCCCTTGCTGGCAATGGCAGCACTCGGTACATAGAAGGGACCATAAACATTGCCTATCCATGTTCTCCGAGGATGCTGCCTGTCCCGCTGAGTTAATCCAGCACTTTGTGTGTATCTTTAGTATAAGCCAGCATCTGCAGTTCTTTATTTCTACATATTGACAAAAAAGCATTCTTGACTCTTGAAATACACTACATCGCCTCCAATGTTATATTGTAAATCATAGAAACATAGAAAATAGGTGCAGGAGTAGGCCATTCGGCCCTTCGAGCCTGCACCGCCATTCAATATGATCATGGCTGATCATCCAACTCAGTATCCTGTACCTGCCTTCTCTCCATACCCCCTGATCCCTTTAGCCGCAAGGGCCATATCTAACTCCCTCTTAAATGTAGCCATTGAACTGGCCTCAACTAGCTTCTGTGGCAGAGAATTCCAGAGATTCACCACTCTCTGTGTGAAAAATGTTTTTCTCATCTCGGTCCTAAAAGATTTCCCCCTTATCCTTAAACTGTGACCCTTTGTTCTGGACTTCCCCAACATCGGGAACAATCTTCCTGCATCTAGCCTGTCCAACCCCTTAAGAATTTTGTAAGTTTCTATAAGATCCCCCCTCAATCTTCTAAATTCTAGCGAGTACAAGCCGAGTCTATCCAGTCTTTCTTCATATAAAAGTCCTGACATCCCAGGAATCAGTCTGGTGAACCTTCTCTGTACTCCCTCTATGGCATATACATATTGACAAAAAAAGCATTCTTGACTCTTGAAATACACTACATCGCCTCCAATGTTATATTGTAAATCATAGAAACATAGAAAATAGGTGCAGGAGTAGGCCATTCGGCCCTTCGAGCCTGCACCGCCATTCAATATTATCATGGCTGATCATCCAACTCAGTATCCCATCCCTGCCTTCTCTCCATACCCCCTGATCCCTTTAGCCACAAGGGCCACATCTAACTCCCTCTTAAATATAGCAAATCAACACCTACAGTTCCTTATTCTCCACCGATGACTGTGGGTGGCGCAGTGAGGCAGCGGTAGAGTTGCTGTCTTACAGCGCCAGACACCTGGGTTTGATCCTGACCACGGGCGCTGTCTGTACGGAGTTTGCACACATTCTCCCCGTGACCATGTGGGATTTCTCTGGGTGCTCCGGTTTCCTCCCACACTCCACACATGCGAGTTTGAAGGTTAATTGGCTTCTGTAAATTGTCCCTAGAGTGTAGGATAGAATGAGTGTATGGGGTGATTGTTGGTCAGCGAGGAATTGGTGGGCCGAAGGACCTGTTTCCATGCTGTATCTCTAAACTAAATTAGACTAGCCAGACTTTGTCCCGCCCCCCCAGCTCTCTTCCAGCTTTCTGTCCCCTACCGCAATCAATCTGAAGTCTTGACCTGAAACGTCACCTATCCTTGTTCTTCACAGATGTTCTCCAGAGATGCCGGACTCGCTAAGTTACTCCAGCAACTAATTCGCTGCCACGAGTTTTTCACCACCTTGCATTTAGATAGCAACTTTAATATAACGAATAGACAGAAGGAACTTCAGATACTGGTTTACAACAAAAAAAAGGATACAAAGACTCAGCCAGACATTGTTTGGCAGACACCTCTCTTCCAGCCTTCTCCTCCCCATACCTCTCCACAATTGGGCAGCACAGTGGCACAGTTTCTGCCTTACAGCACCAGAGATCTGGGTTCGATTCTGACTGCGGGTGCTGTCTGAACAGAGTTTGTACGTTCACTCTGTGACCATGTGGGTTTTCTCTGTGTGCTCCGGTTTCCTCCCAAACTCCAAAGATGTGCAAGTTTGTAGGTTAATTGGCTACAGTAAAGTAGTAAATTGTTCCTAGTGTGGGGGATAGTGCTAATGGATGGGGTGATTGCTGGTTGGCGTGGCCTTCGTGGGCCGAAGGGCCTGTTTCCGCGCCGTGTCTCGAAACGCTAAAATCTAAAATCTGTCTGAAGAAGGGCCCCGACACGAAACGCCACCTATCCATGTTCCACAGAGGTGCTGCCTGGCCCGCTGAGTTACTCCAGCACTCTCTAACTTTAAAAAAAATATAACAAAACCGTTTCAAAGAACCTCGTTGATCCGACATCAGACAAGACTTCACGGTGATCCTCAAGTATGGGGATATCATGATGGGCAACCAAAAACTCGGTTGTAGAGGTAATGTCTGAGGGTTTTATCGGTGAGGGAGGCAGAGAAGCTTAAGGAGGAAACTCCAGAGCTTGAAACAATACAAGCTAAAAGCACAGTTGCCATTGAAATACTGAACAAAACTGGCGGTACCCAAAAAGATAGATCAGTACAGCTCAGGAACAGGCCCTTTGGCCCACAATATCCATGCCGAACATGATGCCAAGTTCAACTAATCTCCTCTGTCGGCAGGTGATCCATATCCCTCCATATCCATGTGCCTTTCCTAAAGCCTCTTGAATGCCACTATCCTGCCTGCCACCTCCACCACCCCTGGCAACAAGTTTCAGGCACCCACCATCCTCTGCGTTAACATTTAAACTTGCGCCGCACATCTCCATTAAACGTTGCCCCTATTACCTTAAAACTACGCCCTCTAGATTTTGATATTTCCAACCTGGGACGAAGCTTCTGGCCGTCTACTCAATCTAATGCCTCTTATTATTTTACATCCATCGGGTCTCTGCTCAGCGTCCAACGTCCCAGGGAAAACACTCATAGTTTGTCCAACCACATATCCATGATCTAGAGAGTTATGAGCATTAGACTGGGAACTATACATATATGCTTTTAAAGTTATGGTCTGAAGAAAGGTCTTCACTCGAAACTTTGTCGGCCCGAAACGTGGTCTTAAGAAGGGTACCGACCCAATACGTCACCAATTCCTTTCCTCCAGAGATGCTGCCTGACCCGCTGAGTTGCTCCAGCTTTGTGTGTCTATCTTTGGTTTCAGCATATTCTTGGAAAGGACAACGAGGATGAATCATATATAGTAATGGGTAACCTTGTCAAAACAGTGACTGTCTGGTTTGGCTCAAAATTCGAAGGTAGGGCAGATCGTTAATTGTGTTTGACTTACATAAGAGAAGAATTTTCTTATCATTTGTAGCATCAGTACTTTGACAACTATTTATATTTCATTTTCATTACATAATGGGATGAGAGCAAAGGCAGCAGGAACACTCTCAATACTGTTCCCCATATAAACTAGAATCTAGTATATCCATAGCCCAGAGCTCTGCACAAACTAACTCTCTCCAACAACCTTCCTCTCGTGTAGAAACAAGGACCTGCAGATATTGATTTACAAAAATGGACACAAAGTACTGGAGTAACTCAGTGGGTCAGGCAGCATCTCAAGAGAAAAAGGATGGTGGCATTTCGGAACGGGACCCTTCTCCCTTTTTTGTAAACCAGCATCAGTGACACAGCGGTAGAGTTGCCACAGACCCGGGTTTGATCCCGACTACGGGTGCTGTCTGTATGGAGTTTGTACAATCTCCCGGTAACCTTGTGGGTTTTCTCTGAGTTCTCCATTTTCCTCCCACATCCCAAAGACGTGCAGGTTAGTAGATGAATTGGTTTCTTTAAATTGCCCCGAGTGTGTAGGATGCCAAAGTGACCATAACACAGGACTAGTGTGAGAGGGAGATCGCTGGTCGGCAAGGACTCGGTGGGCTGATGGGCCTATTTCCCTGCTGTATCTCCAAACGTAAAAACTAGAGCAAATCTTTCTTCAGGCTAATGGAGTAACGGAAAGAAAGCTGGAAAAGAGAGGTGAGCATGGGACAAATCCAGACAAGTGATAGGTGGAAACAGGGGGAGGGTTAATCAGCAGATGGGTGGAGTAAGCGACAAAGGCAAGAAATGAAAAGAAGACAAAAGGGTGTCAGATAAGGAGGGAAGGGAGGAAGTGTGCAAGGCAGGTGTATTTTTTACACAGATGTTTGTGGGTGCCTGGAACGCACTGTCAGGGGTGATGGTGGAGACAGACATGATAATGGCATTAAAGAGGCACACAGATATGCAGGGATATGGATCACATGCAGGAAGAAGAGATTAATTCAACTTGGCATTGTGTTCGGCATGGATATTGTGGGCTGACAAGCCCCCGAAACGTCACCTATTCCTTCGCTCCATAGATGCTGCCTCACCCGCTGAGTTTCCCCAGCATTTTTGTAAACCTTCAATTTTTCCAGCACCTGCAGTTCTTTCCTAAACTGTCCTGAGCTGCACTGTTCTGTGTTCTGTGTTCTGTGTTCTGTGTTCTGTGTTCTGTGTTCTGTGTTCTGTGTTCTGTGTTCTGTGTTCTGTGTTCTGTGTTCTGTGAGTGAAATGCAAAGCCAGAGGGAGGGATATGGGTGGAATGGAATGGGGAGGGGGGGGGGGGGGAGGGATCGAGGACTCAGGGTGAAAAATGAGCAGGGTGATTAGGGGAGAGATATGGATTCAGATGGGAAGGTCTGATTTTTTATTTTTTTATTTGTGTTTCTCGGACAAGAAGTGTTCGATCGAGTACAGGACATGATAAATGTCAAAATGTGCCATTGGGCCAAAATCCAAGCAAAGGGCCCAAAAAGCCTCTGATTCACTGGAACATCAGAACAGCTGTGGCTGTTCAGCCCATGCAGCCTGGTCCGCCTTTCTATTGTGGCTGATTTCTTCTCGGTGAAAATAAGAAACATTTCTTCGGAGTATTGTTTTGGTCACCACGTCATAGGGAAGACGGTGTCAAGCTGGAAAGGGTGTAGTGAATATTTAAGAGGATGTTGCCAGGACTGGAGGGCCTGAGCTATAAAAAGAGAGTGAGCAGACTGCATCTTTATTCCTTGGAGTGCAGGAGGATGAGGAGAGATCTTCTAGAGGTGAACAAAATCATGAGAGGAATAGATAGAATAAACACACCGTTGCAAAAAAAAAAAGCTAATAATCTTGCCCTGAGAAGAGAAATCGAGAACCAGAGGACATATGTTTAATGTGAAGGGGGAAAGATTTAGTAGGAACCTGAGAAGTAAAGGGTCTGTCCCACTTACGTGTCCTTGGCACGCAAATTATGCGATCTCGTGGTCACGTTGAGCCGAGACGGTCGAGCTAAGGTCGGGCGCAATTACATGCGTACGCACAGCCGTCTGGAGCGTAATTTGCAAGCCAAGGACGCGCCAGTGGGACAGGCCCTCATCATTTGAAGATGGACACAAAGCTGGAGTAACTCAGCGGGACCGGCAGCATCTCTGGAGAGAAGGAATGGGTGACGTTTCGTGTGGAGACTCATCTTCAGTCTGAAAAGAAGGGTCTTGACCCGAAACGTCACCCATTGCTTCTCTCCAGAGATGCTGCCGGTCCCGCTGAGTTACTCCAGCATTTTGTGTCTATCTTCAATTCTCTTGGCCCCGCTCTGGGAGTAGAAGTGGGGGCGGATCCGGATCCGCAACGGCCGTGAGCCCCAGGCCGAGTTCGACGATCGTTTGCCTGCTGCTGCTGCTGTTGAAGGTGAGACGTTGCGTCGGGCCAGGGTCTTGCGCCTGTCCCACTTTGGCTGTCAGTTCCGCGACAGGCCGTTGGCGCGCGAAGATTTCGTTCACTGCAAGAAGTTTGGAGCCCCGCACGATGTCGGGACCGGCCTCGCACAACTCCATACCCCTCCGCCCTTCTAAGTGGGGCCGGCCCCGCGTGGCCATGCTGTGCCCGTACACCTCAAGCGACCACGAGGTCGCGTAATTTGCGAGCCAAGGACGCTTAAGTGGGACAGGCCCTTAACCTTTTTTATACAAAGGTTGGTGGGTATATGAAATGAGCTGCTAGAGGAGGTACTTGAGCCAGATGCTATCACAATGTTTAAGAAACATTTGGACAGGTACATGGATAGGAAAGGCTTAGCAGGATATGGACCAAACGCAGGCAGGTGGCACTAGTATAGAATGGACATGTTGGTCAGTGTGGGCAAGTTGGGCCGAAGGGCCTGTTTCCATGCAGTAAACAACAGTTCTAACAGGCTTTCCAAACTAAAATATGAATGCGATTTTTCTCTCTGCAGTTGCTGAGAATTTGCTGCTATATTTCAGTATGTCTCTGCTAACTACCCATTCTTCACATAATGTCCTTGCTTAACGAGTCTTGATTTGGAAGTATCAATTGACCTTCATCTACAAGAGGTTGGTAATTCCTAATTTGTCTGATGACATACTTCAGAACATCGCCCTTATAGTGCTCAACTCATTTTACAGTAAAAACAAAAGATACAAAGTGCTGGAGTAACTCAATGGGTGTGGCAGCATCTCTACCCACGTAGTCAGAAGGAAAGCATGCAAAATCCATGCAGGCAGCAGCCAAGGTCAGGATCAAACCCAGGTCTCTAGCGCTGCAAGGCAGCAACTCTACCAGCTTCACCACTGTGCCACCCAGGGATGGCTTCAATTCTTATTCATGGCACATTCGATACGATACGATACAATAGAACTTTATTTTTACAAGGAGGGAAATTGATCTGCCAACAGTCATAAAACAGACCATAATGAGATGATTTTGCCCAGTTCTCAATACTTGTAACAAAGTACCTTGTTTCGAAAAAAAAAGCAAAAGCTACTGGGGTGATTACAAGGGTGAGGGAACACAGTTTTTATGAAGGGTCTCATATCTGAAACTTGGGTAGCTTATATCCTAATAGTATGAACAAAGATTTCTCAAATTTCTCAAATTTTAAGTAACCAGCCTACTTAAAATCCTTTTTTCCATTCCCCCACATCTCCACCTGGGCTCGCACCCATTTATCCCCTCCCCTTCCGCCTACATTCCTTCTTCCGGCTTCACAATTCTCACCTCTTCTATCCTCATCTCACATCTTTTGTCTTTACAGCCCAGGCCTTTGTCCAACCATCAGTCTATCAAAGCTCATTCCTTTTTTAACCAGTTCCACCTATCATTCGCCAGGCTTTGTCTCTTCCAGCTTTCCCACTAACACCATAATCAGTTTGAAGAAGGATTACTTCAGCACTTTAAAGTGAGGGGGGGTGGGGAACATTTAATAGGAACCTGAGGGGCAATTTTTTGTTCACAGAGGGTGGTGGAACAAGCTGTCGGAGGAGGTAGTTCAGACAGGTACTATCACAACATTTAAGAAACATTGGATAGCATAGACACAAAATGCTGGAGTAACTCAGCTGCTCAGGCAGCATCTTTCGAGAAAAGGAATAGGAGACATTTCGGGTCGGAACCCTTCTTCAAACCTGATCTGAAACGTCACCTATTCCTTTTCTCCAGAGATCCTGCCTTACCTGCTGGGATATTCCAGCATTTTGTGTCTATCTTTGGTATAAACCAGCAGCTGCAGTTCCTTCCTACACATGGATAGGATAGGTTTAGAGGGATATGGGGCAGACGCAGGCAGGTGGGACGAGTTGTAGATGGGGCATGTGGGTCAGAGTGAGGAGGTTCGGTCGAAGGGCCTGTTTCCACACTGTATGACAATGACTTTGTGTCTTTTTGTAAACCAGCATCCGCTGTTCCCTGTATCTCCTGAAACATTAACGGTTCCTCTCTTCACAGTTGCTGCCAAAGATCCTATAGCGAGCAAGATAGACCACTCGATGAAAAAGACGTAGTACGGTCATGGGCAGATTCATGGGTAATTTTTGGCCCCATTTCCGTAACCGGCTTCCGTCTCCGCACCAAAGATCCCATAGCGGAGCAAAGATATTAGTGCGGAGATGGAAGCCGGTTACGGAAACATCCTCGTAAAAATCAAACTTCTTTGGTAAAAATCTTCTCCTCATTTTCAGAATTATAATTTATTAACGCAAACTGATCCCCGCAATGTTGATTACACTGCGAGTCGGGTCGGGTCAGGTTACAGAAATGGATGAAAAAAAGGCCCACGTTCCGCTCCGTTGCGTACTACACGTCAGCCCATTGCATTTAGAAGGAGTGATCTATCTTGCTTCGCTATAGGATCTTTGATTGCTGCCTGACATAGTGTGTGTGACACTGTGTGGGCAGCACCTGTGGAAGGAATGGACAGGCAATTTATCGGTTCAGGATCCTCAGGCTGCTGTTCTGCTAAAGAGCAATAAAGATTGGACGGAGGTTTTGCAGGTCGTAAAAGATCATGATCAGTTTAAATAGGGAGAAAAGAGGAAGCTCTCCATTTCCGAGGTCAAGGATGCAACAGCCATATCCCAGGGGCCGTGAGAAATAAAGCATTTCCGCTTGGCCAACTGCAATTCAGTCCCTGTAGGGGTTCTGGAAAGAGGATGAAGCAGGGCCTTCATTTTCATTTTCCCTCTGAGGGCGGCACAGAGGCACAGCTGGTAGAGCCACTACCTGACAACACCAGAGTCCTGGGTTCGATCCCGACCTCGGGTGCAGTCCGTGTGGAGTTTGCAAATTCTCCCCGTGACTGCGTGGGTTTCCTTCGGGTTCTCCAGTTTTCTCCCACATCCCAAAGACGTGCAGGTTTGCAGGTTAACTGGTTCTCTGTAAATTCCTTTGAGTGTGCAGGGAGTGGATGAGAAGGTGGGATAACATGGAACTAGTGTGAACGGGTGATCGATGGTCAGTATGGACTCGGTGGGACAAAGTACCTGTTTCCATGCTGTTTCTTTCAATCTATCTTTCAAATTACAATTAACACATTGAATGGTGGTGCTGTCTCGAAGGGCCGAATGGCCTACTCCTGCACCTATTGTCTATTGCCATTTCCATAATTGCTTTTGTTACCTCTTCCTATTCCTGACTTTCTTCAGCTGCCTTGATTCTACACTCCGGAATTCTGTCCCTTAATTTTTCTGCCTCTCTTAAAATGCATCAAATATTTGCAGTCCTGTCTTGCATTCTGTGGCTTGGTTTGGTGTTTTGCCTTGTAAGCTCTCCAGTTAAGCATCTTGGAATGCATTGAGAAACAAGAAACTGCAGATGCTGTTTTACAACAAAAAAAGACACAAAGTGCTGGAGTCATTGGATCAGGCAGCATCTCTGGAGAAGATTATAAGCAATTATGGGCACCATATCTGAGGAAGGATGTGCTGGCTCTGGAGAGGGTCCAGAGGAGGTTTACAAGACTGATCCCAGGAATAAGTAGGTTAACTTACAATGAGCGTTTGTCAGCACTGGGCCTGTACTTGCTGGAGTTTAGAAGAATGAGGGAGAACCTCATTGAAGCATAAAGAATAATGAAAGGCTTGGATAGAGAGGATGTGGAGAGGATGTTTCCGCTAGCGGGTGACTCTAGGTCAAGAGGTCATAGCCTCAAAATTAAAGGACGTTCTTTTAGGAAGGAGATAAGAAGAAATGCCTTTAGTCAGAGGGTGGTGAATCTGTGAAATTCTTTGCCACAGAAGGCTGTGGAGGCCAAGTCAGTGGATATTTTTAAGGCAGGGATAGATAGATTCTTGATTAGTACAGGTGTCAGGGATTATGGGGAGAAGGCAAGAGAATGGAATTAGGAGGGAGAGATCAGCCTTGATTGAATGGAGTAGACTTGATGGACCAAATTCTACTCCTATTCCTTATGACCTTATACCTTATGAACATGGATAGGTGAGCTTCCAGCCTGAAAAAGGATGCCAACCCAAAACATCAACTATCCATGTTCTCCAGAGATACTGCCTGACCTGCTGAGATACCCAGCACCATGTGTCTTGTTTTAGGAATGCATTGACCTCCGTAAAGGCGCTACGTCCACGCAAGTTAACATTTTGGTACTATCATGCATCGAGTTATACTTTTTAAAAGAAGAACTTTAACAACTAGTCGGTAGATATGTGTCAAGCTCGTGAAGAGCTGACATGTCGGTGATAGACAGTCTCTGATGCAGGCCTAGCTAATTGCAAAGGTTACTCAGGGTTACTGCTCATCCGCCCAGCTTACCCTCGAGTAAAACTGCATCATGATGGATGGCCAACACAGCACCAGGGTTTCAGCCCCTGATTATATTACATCAACTCTCTGGTCAGAGCTGGCACGCTAGCTGGGACGGAAGAGAGTGGCAGGACATCATGAAGCAGATGGCACCACTCAACCTCGAGTTGGAGTGAAAGGGAGGGAGGGAGGGAGGGAGGGAGGATGGATGGATGGATGGATGGATGGATGGATGGATGGATGGATGGATGGATGGATGGATGGATGGATGGATGGATGGATGGATGGATGGATGGATGGATGGATGGATGGATGGATGGATGGATGGATGGATGGATGGATGGATGGATGGATGGATGGATGGATGGATGGATGGATGGATGGATGGATGGATGGATGGATGGATGGATGGATGGATGGATGGATGGATGGATGGATGGATGGATGGATGGATGGATGGATGGATGGATGGATGGACGGACGGACTGTGGCTACAAGTGGTAACAACTGCATGTATATGCCCAATGCCTTTATCTTATAAAAACAACTCAAGACATACACCATCATTTAATTCTCCCAAACGTTGCAAGCATATGCATTTAATTTCCCATTCAGTGGAGCAGAAGAATGGTTTGCCCAGTAACACAGGGTCCAGTACACTCTAGTCCATCTGTATCTGGACCAGAGGGGGCGCCGCACGATGGCTGCCTAGCCAACGGTCTGTCTTCGTCTTTTCCTTCTTTGTGTTTTTAATTTGTTGTATAATGTATGTTTGAATTTATCTTTAGTTTTGGAATGTGGTGGGGGGGGTGGGGGGGAAACTTTCTCTCTTTCCTCGCAGGAGATGCGACTTTCTCTGTGTCGTATCTCCGTCGGCACTGCGGCCTAACATCGTGGCGTTGGCAGCCTCTTGCTGGGACTTCTAGAGCTCCAAAACCACGGAGCCTGTGGACTTTATAACATGTCGGAGCAGGCGATCCCTTTGCTAGAGGTCGGCCTTTGGTGCTCCAACCCGCGGGAGCTGCAGACTTTAACATCGTAAAGAATGCAGTCTCTGGTGAGAGACCAATCTCGGGTACTCCAAGCCGCAGGAGTTCGACCGCCCCGATGAGGGAGCTTAGACCACCTCGATGTGGGTGCTCGATCACTGGCTGCAGATAGTTCAACTCCCCCGACCGCAGGAGGAAAGCAGATAAGACTTTATTGCCTTCCATCACAGTGGGGAATGTGGAGGTGCCGCTGCGGTGGATGTTTATGTCAATTTTTATGTAGTTGTGTGTCTTGTTGCTCTTTTGTTATGACTATATGGCAAACCAAATTCCTCGCATGTTGCAAAACATACTTGGCTAATAAATTACGATTATGATTAGTCCAGACTGCAAGTAACTACAAAGCTTCACTAGCAGAAAGGAAGAAGACACACAAGGAACAGCAGGTGCTAGAATCTTGAAGAAAACCTGGCAAGTGATAGGTGGATACAAGCGAGGTGGGGGTGAATTCGATTAACAAATGGGTGGACAAAGTCTGGAGTTAAAGACGAGACAAAAGGGTGTGAGATAAGGAGAGAAGAGTGAAAGGTAACGCTGGAGTTAGGAATATATAGGTGGAAAGGGATGAGGAGGGGAGAAAGGGGAGTGGGATAGTGGGAGAAATGGGTGTTCACTAGGGTGGGGGCACAAGAGAGAGAAGAGGAAAAAAAGGGTCGGGGGTATAGAGTCATACAGCGTGGAAACATGCCCAACATGCCCCATCTACTCTTGGCCCACCTGCCCGTGCTTGACCTATCTGAACCCTCTAAACCTATCCACCCTGTCCAAATGCCTCTTAAACGTAATGATAGTACCAGCATCAACTATCTCCTCTGGCAGCTTGTTCCATACACCCTCCGCCTTATGTGTAAAAAAAATTACCCCTCGGGTTCTTATTAAATCTTCCCCCCCCCCTCACCTTAAATCTGTCCTCTGGTTCTCGACTCCCCTACTCTGGGCAGGTATTACGTTAAGTTGGAGAGCTCACATAAGAAGACATTAGGACAGGACAACAAATGTTTAATATGTTGTATAGGAGGAGAGAGAGGAAGAGAAATCAAGGGACAGAATTCCAGAGATTGAATCAGGACAGCTAAAGACATGGGCATCATCAGCAGAGGAACTCAGGCACCGCAAGAGGTAACAAAAAGAAAGGATACTGTAGGATTTGAGGAGCAGTTACACATATGTATCATCTATGCAATCTATCTCCCTCGCTCACTCCAATTTCTTCAGAAGACACCTTCAGGGCAGCACGGTGACGCGGTGGTACAGTTGCTGCCTTACAACGCCAGAGACCAAGGTTCAATCCAGACTACGGGTGCGTCCTCACTGTGACTGCGTGGGTTTTCTCCAAGTGCTCTGGTTTCCTCCCACACTCCAAAGACAGGTTTGTCGGTTAATTGGCTTCGGTAAAATTGTAATTGTCCCCAGTGTGTAGGATGGTGTTCGTATACGGGGTGGTCGCTGGTCGGCGCTGAATCGGCAGGCCAGAGGGCCTGTTTACGCATTGTACCACTAAAGTCTAAAGCCAGTTTTTTAAAAGTGATTTATTCAATAGATGTGAAAAGACAACTCGGCTTTCAAAACACTTTGATCAGGCAGATGAGATCAGTTCAACCAGACGTCATGTTCAGCACAAATATTGTGGGCCAAAGAGCCTGTTCATGTGCTGCACTGTTCTATGCTTTATTTGTAAAAGGTCAATTTTGCAAAGGTAATGAATAAAAGACAGATCTTTCTTCTGATACCTACCGAGTGGTGTGTTTACAAACCTGTTGTACCGCTGCAAGTAAGAATTTCATTGTTCCGTTCCAGTACATATGATAACTAAACATAGAAACAAGGTGCAGGAGTAGGCCATTCGGCCATTCGAGCCTGCACCGCATTCAATATGATCATGGCTGATTATCCAACTCAGTATCCCATACCTGCCTTCTCTCCATACCCCCTGATCCCTTTAGTCACAAGGGCCACATCTAACTCCCTCTTAAATATAGCCAATGAACTGGCCTCAACTACCTTCTGTGGCAGAGAGTTCCAGAGATTCACCACTCTCTGTGTGAAAAATGTTTTTCTCATCTCGGTCCTAAAAGACTTTCCTCTTATCCTTAAACTGTGACCCCTTGTTCTGGACTTCCCCCACATCGGGAGCAATCTTCCTGCATCTAGCCTGTCCAACCCCTTAAGAATTTTGTAAGTTTCTATAAGATCCCTCTAAACACTCTTGACTCGCATGACACTCAACACCCAGAGCAGAAAGTATCTTTGCTTTCTGAAACCTTCAGAATGTAAAGTTAATCTGAAGGTGTCTGAAAGTAAAGCTACCCATGCTTTACTTTCAGAAGGACAGTAAACAACTATTGGCAGCCTGGATGAGCTCCGGTCTTTCCATCCTCTCTCCTTTCCTTTAAGATACTTCTTAAACTTTACTTAGAACACAACGGAGTAACTCAACGGGTCAGGCAGCATGATTGGCGGGCTTGGATAGGTGACATTTCAGGTTGGGACCTTTCAATAATCTTGAGGCCCCCTTAACAGCTGTGGCCCACCTGCAGTCCGTCTGTTTTTTTTCTTTCGTTTTGTTCCTTGTCCTGTTTTAGTTAATTTTGTTTTATTAAGTTGTGTATGTGTGTGGGTGGGGTGGGAGAAACATGCTTTGGTCTCTTCCTTCGGGGGATGCGACTTTTTCTTCGGTCGTATTCCCCGTCCCCGTCTCCGTCTGCGCCGAGGCCTAATGGCGGAGCTGGCGGCATCGGAGCTGTAGCAGCGGCAGCAGCGGCGGAGACCCGACTCGGCCCCCGAAGCTGTGGTGGCGGCAGCAGCAGCGGAGACCCGACTCGGCCCTGGAGCTGTGGCGGCGGCAGCGGCAGCAGCAGCGGTAGCGGAGACCCGACTCGGCCCCGAAGCTGTGGCGGAGGCGGCGGAGACCTGACTCGGCCCTCGGAGCTGTGGCGGAGGCAGCGACCACCCGCGGAGTTTGAACCGTCGCCTCGGCGCAGAGGGAGAACAAAGAGGGAAGAGACAGAGACTTTAAGATTTAAGATGAACTCACTGTGGTGGATGTTAAATTTCTGTTGATTGTGTGTTTTTGTCATTTTTTAAATTATATGTATGACTGCAGGGAAACAAAATTTTGTTCAGACCGAAAGGTCTGAATGACAATAAACGAATCTAATCTATCTAAAAAACTAAAAAAAAAACTTAAGGAGACATTAAGACAGAGTCCCAACCCGAATCGTCACCTATCCATGTCCTCCACAGATGCTGCCTGCCCCACTGAGTTACTCCAGCACTTTGTGTTCTATGCAAGTTTCCAGCATCTGCAGTTCCTTGCATCTCCTGAAGCCCTTTGGCCCAACTTGCCCACACCAATATGCCCCAATATCATAAAGTGGGACAAAGCATAAGGTGCTGGAGCAACTCAGCATAAAGTGCTGGAGGAACTCAGTCAGACAGATGATGCCTGACCCACTGACTTCCTCCAGCACTTTGCGCTTTTCTCAAGATTCTAGCATCTGCAGTTTCTTGTGTCTCCATGCAAGGACATCTCAACCGAAACCACTGTCAGGCCGCAATGCACCAGTGGGCAGCGACTTTAAACAGGATGTAATCGAATGGGAAATAGGTTTTCTACTTGAAAGCATCAACAGATTTTGAAGACCTGAAATGTCACCTATTATTTTTCTCTGGAGATACTGCCATGACCCTCTGAGTTACTCCAGCACTGAGTCTATATTCGGTATATACTAGAATCTGCAGTTCCTTTCCACACAAACTCAAATTGGATTATGTTGGGCTTTGGTGCATCTCTGATTCAGGATTAGGAAAGACCTGCAGATGCTGGTTAAACCGAATAAAGTCCGACCCAAAACGTTACCTATTCCTTTTCTCCAGAGATGCTGCCTGACCTGCTGAGTTACTCCAGAATGTTGTGTCTATTTCTATTTCAGATGCTCAGCACTTCCCCCATCTGTTTTATACTCTTGGAGTCATGCAGCATGAAAATGTAAGGTTATCCACTTTGGTAGCAAAAACAGGAAGGCAGATTACTATCTAAATGGCGTCAAGTTGGGAAAAGGGGAAGTACAATGGGATCTGGGGATCCTTGTACATCAGTCTATGAAAGTAAGCATGCAGGTACAGCAGGCAGTGAAGAAAGCAAATGGCATGTTGGCCTTTATAACAAAAGGAATCAATTATAGGATCAAAGAGGTCCTTCTGCAGTTGTACAGAGCCTTAGTGAGACCACACTTGGAGTATTGTGTGCAGTTTTGGTCCCCTAATTTGAGGAAGGACATTCTTGCTATTGAGGGAGTGCAGCGTAGGTTTACAAGGTTAATTCCCGGGATGGTGGGACTGTCATATGCTGAGAGAATGGAGCAGCTGGGCTTGTACACTCTGGAGTTTAGAAGGATGAGAGGATATCTCATTGAAACATATAAGATTGTTAAGGGCTTGGACAAGCTAGAGGCAGGAAACATGTTCCCGATGTTGGGGGAGTCCAGAACCAGGGGCCACAGTTTAAGAATAAGGAGTAAGCCATTTAGAACGGAGACGAGGAAACACTTTTTCTCACAGAGAGTAGTGAGTTTGTGGAATTCTCTGCCTCAGAGGGCGGTGGAGGCAGGTTCTCTGGATGCTTTCAAGAGAGAGCTAGATAGGGCTCTTAAATATAGTGGAGTCAGGGGATATGTGGAGAAGGCAGGAACGGGGTACTGATTGGGGATGATCAGCCATGGTCACATTGAATGGCGGTGCTGGCTCGAAGGGCCAAATGGCCTTCCCCTGCACCTATTGTCTATTGTCTAAAATAGGTCATTCAGCCCATTTAGACATACTGTTTCCTTCTCCCCACCTTCCTATCAACTCCCCAGCAATGCTGCCAATTAACCACACACTGAGGTCATCCACAGCAGCCAATTGACCAACCGACCCACATGTCTTTGGGATGTGGGAGAAAACTGGAGCACCCAAAAGTAAATCATGCAAACTCCACACAGACACACAGCACCGGGAGTCAGGATAAAACTCAGGTGTCTGGAGCTGGGAGGCAGCGACTCTCCAGGTTGAGCCCAGAGGTAAACATGCAAACTCCACACAGACAGACAGCACCAAGATCGAACCCTGGAGTGTGAGAGGCAGCGCTCTCCCAGTTGAGCCATTGTGTGCTGCCCCATTCCCTCGTGGCTTTTTACTTTGCCTATTTCAGTACCTTGGACAGATAAAATGTTTGTTTGTGTACAAGTGCCTCCCCCACTCCCACTTTCAACTCCACCTCCTCCACCCCCCTCACTCTACCTCTCACCGACTTAATCAACAAAGAAATCACGAGTGGTTTCAGGGATAAAGCGATTTATCCAACACACATTTACAATCCTCAAGATAAACTGGCTTCGGCTGAAGGTCCCTTTAAATCAGCATCAGCTTTGTCTGCCTTCCGAAAACACAAGGCAGCAGGGCCACCCACCCTTACTCCAGGACCATTTCCGGAGCTGCTTTCCAAGCAACAGGTTGACAACAAGCTACTAATCCTGTGGAGAGTTTCCTTCTTCTTTTTCATACAGACCTTTGTCGTTCACCGTGCCGGCAGCATCCACATGATCTCAAACCCTCTGTCAGAGGCTGCAACAAGTCATTGGGGAACAAGCTGAGCTATTCACAGAGTCCCCAGTGTAGGGGAAGACTTGCGAGCGGCAGTGATAATGCATGGGGAAGGGGGAGCCGACTTGTATCTCCAGCTACGCAGTGAATGCTCTGAACTCGGTATCTCCCACTGACCCATTCAGACTCCCAGAGATCTTGACAGAGGCACATCACTCATCTGCAGGTCTCGTTTTGCAGCTACATCATTTGTTCCCTCTTAATCTCACTGTGCTAATTGCTTGACAAATTGTCATCACCACATCTGATCAAAATGAAACAGATTATGTCCAATTAAAATGGCAAATATACAGTATATCACTTTTTATTCACAATTGTCCACTGGACAATCATTGCTTTGATCTAAAAGGCAATTGATGGGTTTTGGGTTTTTTGTTTGGCACAAGTACAACATCAGTAGATTCAACTGGACATTGAACACATAAATCACCATCCACCCGATACCAAGCGCTGAAATAACCTTTAACACGCCAGGCCCAGGCTTCCACTGCACCCCAGTGCTTTCATTGATTTAAAGATACAGCAAGGAAACAGGCACAGGCGTGCCCCACCGAGTCCACGCCGACCATCTTTCTCCTGTCCACGATAGTTCTACTGTGTGTTATCCCACTTTCGCATCCACCCTACACAGTAGGGGCAATTTGCACAGGGCTGATTAATCTACAAACCAGCACGTCTTTAGGATGTAGAGGAAAACGGAGCACCCAGAGGAAACCCACACGGTCACAGGGAGAACATTCAGGAACCCTTCTATGAGGCAGCAGCTCAACCAGCTGCACCACCGTGCAGTCCTAGTATTCACACATAAACTTTATTTTAATCCTCTCCTCGCTTGGTGTCACAGAGAGGTTATGCACAGAAAGAGGCCCTTCGACCCACTGAGGTCATACTGACCACCAACTGCTCATTTCACACCAAGCCTACATTGACTCTCCATTCCCTCTCCCACTCCCTCTAGATTCTCGCCTACCCACTAGGGGCAATTTACAGTGCAAACCCACACGTCTTTGGGATGTAGGAGGAAACCGGAGCACCGGTAGGAAACACCCATGGGGGAACGTGCAAACTCCACACAGACAGCACTCGAAGGCAGGATTGCACCTGGGTCTCTAGCTACGCAACTATGCCACCCCTTTCCGCAGAACAGCGCATTTTCATTTTTTTTAAACTGCTAGAGAGACTCAGTGGGTCGAGCAACATCTGAGGGGGGAAAGGAATTGTCAACGTTTCAGGTCAAGACCCTGCCTCAGGGACTGAGAGTTACACAGCTGCATTCACACTCACATTGGGTGCTTAGTTTATCGGGATGTGTATCCTGACCAGATTCCTGCTCCCTCTAAAGCAACGGATCACTCGAGGCCCTTCGTCAAATCGCACCCAGAAATAATCGCCCACTGGAATATAACTCCATACAAGGCAACATTTTAAGAGTGGCCAGAGAGGCCTCAGTTGAATTTCCCTGAAATTCCCCTGAAATTCAACAAACCTAATGTTAAGGGAAAACACCTGCAAAAGATGTGAGCTGGGATTCTGGAACTGGACTGCGTTTAGAACAAATTGTACCATTTTATACAACCCTGAACTAATGTTACCAGGAATAAAACACGAATGAAGACTTCTTAATTTATCAAGTCTCTTCAATCTTAGATCTATGCAATAATTTGAACATTGTATCGATATTTGAGCAGGTTCACTTATTTAAAAACAAGCTATAAATTGTTCATTGATAGATTCTGCCATTTTACACAATCCTGAATTAATGTTACCAGGAATATAACATGAGTGAAGACTTCTTAATTTCTCCTGTCTCTTCAATCTTAGATCTATGCAGTAATTTGAATGTTGCACTAGCATTTGAGAAGGTTAAGTTATTGCCTTAAATCTACATTGCAAAGTCCCTCAATCTCTGCCATTTCCGTAGTAGCAGATTTCTACTGATTTATTAAAATCGCGCTGCCCTAGGATTATTGTGTATTTTCTTTTAAAAGCTAACACCAGCAATGATTCGATAGTTTAAATAAGGAGATATAGCTTCTGCAGGCTGGAGTCTTGGTAATCAGAAGGTACATATTCAACATACTTTGCAAATGAAGCAGAGGGGTTGCGTTTTGAAACAAATCGAGTTCTTGCAACCTGGAATCCCAGAGTGGAGAAAGCAAACGGAACAGCAAGTTTCAAAGGGATTCATATTTGGAAAGAAAAATATGTGGAGGACTCTGGAGACACAAGACTAATTGGATTGTAATCCCAACAGACCCACAATCGACAGATTGGTCAACTCCTGTCCTGTACCAGAGAATGGACTCAAGAACTAGAGGGCACAGGTTTAAAGTGAGAGTGGGAAATGTTTAATCGCAACCCGAGGGGCAGCTTTTTTCATTCAGAGGGCAGTGGGTATATGGAACGAGCTGCCAGAGGAAGTAGTTAAGGGGCGGAGGGGACAATAACAACATTTAAGAGATATTTGGATGGGTACATGGATAGGAATGGTTCAGGGGATATGGATTAATGTGGGCATGTGGGACTAGTTTAGGAATCTGAAGGGCAACTTTTTTCATTCAGAGGGTGGTGGATATACGGAACGAGCTGCCAGAGGAAGTAATTGAGGCAGGTACGAATAACAACATTTAAAAGATGCTTGGACAGGTACGTGGATAGGAAAGATCTAGATAGGAATGGGCCAAACACGGGCAAGTGGGACTGGTGTGGAAGGGCATGTTGGTCAGCGTGGTTTAGTTGGGCCGAGGGTGTATATGACTCTATATAGGACTGACCTAGATGGTCTAAACTAGAATCTATAAAAGTGCCACCACATGCTGTACCGCCACAGCAAACACCATAACAGACCCCACCACCATTCCTGCCCCAATAGCCAGCCAAAACACGGCCCTAGATGATTTTTTTTAAAGAAACAGTCCCAAACATACACCACGAGTGGACTGTTGCCACAGCTGCTGGGTCTGATCAAAGACTTTCTCCCCACCCACCCCTATACATCACTGTGTGTTGTATTTCTGTGTCACTAAACACTCTTTTTTGTTCTTCAATAACAGCCTCTTTTATTCGTGCACTTCACAAAGGAGATTCCGGCGTTTGTCCGAATCTAAAACCCTTTTGGATTTGGGGACTGAGATTGGGAGAGCGAGGGCGGGGGCGGGTAGAGAGGGGAGCATTGACAACATTGCAAACAGATCACCCAAAGGACAAGAAAAAGGACACTTACACATCAAGTTCCCCTGATTCAGTGCACTGGTTGCTAGCAGTCAGTAAGTGTGCAGTTAAACTCCTATATATATATGTCAGTAAATCCAGTCTTGTCACCATGTCTGCCGCTGAACAACTTAACTTCTTCCATCTTCGACTGTTTTCCTCTTTATAATGTTACCTCTCCACGGTCGGTTTTCACCGACAGCACCGGCTCCGTGTCAAGCCGAGAGCGAGGTGTTACAATTGTTCGGCTGCTGTTAATTTCCTCCTGTTGCTGTCTGCCGGGGATAGAAAAGTTGAGTCTGGGAGCAGCGGGCTGCTGTGGGGAGAAAGATGCTGCGGGGATGTATGTCGGCGCGTTTGATGGACTGTGACACATGCAGCCCCTGGCTCAGAGGCGTCGCCTTTGGATGTCCCTCCCTCCCTCCTAGTCTCCAGCTCTCGCCTTCCTCTGCCCGCCCGCCCGCCTCTCCACACAGCAAGAGGGGCGCACACTGTGGCCGGGGAGGGGGTGACCGACCGTCCCGTCCCGTCCCGTCCCACCTTCCCAATCACCAGAGTACAGTGGGTGGGCTGCCGTCTACAAACTCAGAGGGGCTGTGGTGTCAATGCAGTGGCGTGTCAGGAGGGGGGGCAAAATAAATAGACAGACAGATCAGAAACGTACGGGTAGATATATAGAGAGAGAGGCAGACATAGACAGATAGATAGAGAGGAACATTCACAGCAGATGTATATAGAGATAGATACAGATAAAGATAGAAATATATATATATAGAGACAGAGAATTGGGGGTAGGAGGGAGAGAAGGGGGGAGAGAGAAGGGGGGAGAGATAAGTTGGTAGTCATAAAGGTGAGAATGATAAAGGGTTCTATTAGACATGGGTATGTATAACGTGTTAGATGAGCAAGTGGGAGATGAGAAAGGTGCGGCGTTCGCACTTTGATCGACTAAATATAGAGATGGGGAGGTTATTAGACATATAGATAAACAGACAAACAGCTAGATAGTTAAGAGAGGGATAGATCGATCCTAAATCGACAGATAAAGAGGTAAGGGACCGGAGATGGCGGAAGAGACAGGGAGATAGATAAATAATAGAGACAGGTATAGACACTAGGACATAGATGAATCGATAAAGATAAAAACATTGATAAATAAATATGTGTTAATTATTAACCAATATAGACAAAGTATTACTTAGCATGTGTTCCCATTTAGTTCATTGCTATTGTCTTCAAAGCAATTCACTGGTAAAAAGGGAGAGAGAGGGGGGGTGTCAAAGTTAGCCTGGGTGCTGTGAGCTGGGCTGCAGACCTTCTTTGGGGAGAAGTTCTCCGTGTGTCTTTCGCGGGCCACCTGCTCCCTTGTTGTGGTAACATCCAGAATAAGCAGATGCTACAATTTGTTGTTTAAGGGTGAAGCTATAGCCAGTCCTTACCTGGCTAAACCATTCAACGGTTCCAGGGGGCACAAGGGGCTGGAAAAGGCTAATCTTTCTGACCAGTTGTTATTGATGTTCAAAGCCTTGATTAAAAATATCTCCCGCTGAACCCAACCCTTTCTTTCTCTCCCCCAGTTGACCCGCTTTCCTTGCAATAATTCACTTGATTCGTTAAAAACAAATCGTCCAATAAACGGCAACCCTCCCCCCGACTTTGTCCACCGTCCAATCTAATGGAAAACGGTTACACGATAGCAGTCAGACCATATCTTGACATAAAGAGGAGTTTTATAATAAATCTGCGTTTGTGTAACAACACGCAGAGAGCTTAAGCGAGGAGAGAAAGAGCGAAGGGGACAGGGTTTGAAAAGTAAATGAAACCACATTTGTTGGAAATCAGAAAATGCTGGGATTGGAAACAAGGAACTGCAGATGCTGGCGAACAAATACAAATGTGCTGGAGGATCTGAGCGGACCAGGAAGCATCTCTGGAGAACGTGGATATGTAACGTTTCGGGTCTACAAACTACTCCGTGATTTGTCCATAAACAAGACCCCAATCCTATATATTGTTTTCAAAACCTTTTTTTCCAAAACTTTTTTTTGCTGCTTTCAGTGTCCCCCCCTCCCCCTTCTTTAGAAACATGAAATCTGATATAAGCATTCGGCCGGTTTAATTTAATAAGCAGGAGACGCAAACAACTGCAGTGATCCTGAGCAAAACACAAAGTGCTGGAGGAACTCAGCGGGCCAGACAAGAAGGGTCTCGACCCGAAACGTCACCCATTCCTTCTCTCCAGAGATGCTGCCTGTCCCGCTGAGTTACTCCAGCTTTTTGTGTCTATTAACCATCAGCACTTAATAAGGTGCCGTTGGCAGTAAAATTATTTCGTTCTCATTTCAAACTGCACTAAATATGGAGAATGTAAACTGTACCCGTGCTTTCTAGGGATGCTATTGAATGCCAGCTGAATATTTACAGGCTGGTGTGCAACTGTATATTTTGATTTTAAATCCCTCTCTTGCTAATCCACAACGACACCAGTTCAGATGTGCCCAGCTCCCCACATCACACTCACCTTGCGTGTGGCTGCACTCACGCTAACATATCGGCCAAGAGCTCCCTCTATCTGTCACCAGGGATATTTTCCCTGGTTGGCTAACAACCCAGCAGTATGAACATTGATTTCTCTAACTTCAAGTGACCGTTGCACCCCCTCTCACCCCGTTCCTCCCCCACCCTCGTCGTCATATTAGTTTCACAGGCATCCTGATGAGTTTCACTGTCTGTACAACTCCATATCACCTACCCCACAGCCAACAATGGATCATTGTGGGCTCCATCTTTCCTTGATCATCATTGCTTTTTGCACATCTTTCATTCATTTGTTCTATTTCCCTTCTATATCTCTCATCTCCCTTATCCCTGACTCTCAGCTTGAAGAAGGGTCTCGACCCAAAAACCTCATATTTTCCTTTTCTCCAGAGATGCTGCCTGACCCACTGAGTTGCTCCAGCTTTTTGTGTCCATCTTCCCACTTGTTATGTGGTCAACCGGATGATTTCAGTTAGCACGATGGAGCGGTTTTGTGAATCGTTTCCCTCTGTATGTAGTTCACACTGATTTGGAAACGTCTACAGGGTGAACCAGTGTGACAATCTGTTGGAGTTGAGATTGAAATTGATGCTCCGATACTGCATCATGAGCCATACAGCACAGAAACAGGCCCTTCAGCCCAACTCGTCCATGCTGACCAAAACGCCCTATTTAAACTAGTCTCACTTGCCCGCATTTACTTATAAGCCCCTAACCTAAACCGTTCTTATTCATGTACCCATCCATATCTGGTTTAAATTGGGACAGTTTCTTCCCAGCTGTTATCAGGCAATTGAACCATCCCATCACCAAGTAGAGAATGGTCCTGACCTCCCATCTACCCCATTGGAGACCTTTGAACTATCTTTTACTCAGACTTTATTAGACTTTACACTGCACTAAACATGTTCCCTTTATCCTGTATCTATACACTGTGGAGAGTTTGATTGGAATCATGTATAGTCTTTCTGCTGGATGGAACGCAGCAAAAAAGCTTTCCACTGTACACGTGACAATAATAAATTAATAAATAATAAATTAATAAAATAATAAATTAGACTAAATGTTGTTATTGTATATGCCCCAACTACGTACTTCCTCTTGCAACTTTTGAACACATATTCACGACACTCTGTGTGAAAAGGTTGCCCCTTGGGTTCCAGCAAAACTGAGCACAATACTTCAAGTGCAGCCTCGCTACTTTTAGTAGAACTGGAACATAACGTGCCGTTGATGAAATCCAACGTGCCAAAAGCCTTCCTCACCACCCTATCTTTCTTTGATGCCATTTTCAGGGAACTATACAATTGTACTCCTAGATGCTTCTTTTCTAGAACACTCTCCTCGAAGAGCCAAATGGCCTCCTCCTGCACCTATTTTTTCTGTTTCTCCAGGGCCCTACTATCCGCTGTGAAGGTCCTAACCTGGTGCAAATATGCGACACTACACACTTATCTGAATTGAACTCCATTCGCCTTTCCTTGGCCCACTTGCTCAGATGATCTAGATCCCATTACAATTCTTGATAACCATCTGCAATGTCTACAAAAGAAAGACACAAAGTGCTAGAGAAACTCAGCGGGTCGGGCAGCATCTCAGGAGAAAGGAGCCAGATGGGTCTCGACCTGAAATGTCACCCATCCTTTTTCTCCAGAGATACTACCTGACTTGCTGAGTTACTCCACCACTTTGTGTCTATCTTTAGTATAAACCAGCATCTGCAGTTATTTGTTTCTGTACTCGCTACGGTACAACCTGTTTTAATATCATCTGCAAATGATAAAGCAATGATATAGATGACAAACAGCAACGCGCCCAGCATTGATCCCTGAGGCACTCCATTAGTCACAGGCATTCAGTCAAATAAACAACCTTTCAGCACCACCCTCTGCTTCCTCCATGAAGTCAATGTTTCTACCCGGTGGACTAGCTCTCGCTGCATCCCATGCGATCTAACCTTCCAGAGCAGCCTACCATGCAGAACCTTATCAAAGGCCTTACTGAAGTCCACATAGACCACATCTACAGCCCTGCCCTCATCAACCATTAAGTATTTAGGACAGATACAGAAATGTAATAGTCCTTTCCCATGTAAATACCACAGAAGAAAATACAAGAATTAACATGTTTTATACTTCCAATTTTCCTCTTGGTCAGACACAAAGTGCTGGAGTAACTCAGCGGGTCAGGCAGCATCTCTGGAGAAAAGGAATAGGTGACATTTTGGGTCGAGACCCTTCCTCAGACCCGAAACACTGCATATTCCTTTTCGCCAGAGATGATGCCTGACCCGCTGAGTTACTCCAGCATTTTGTGTCTATCTTTGGTGTAAACCTGCACCTGCACATTCCTCTTAGTTAGCATGGACAAGCTGGGCCGATGGTCCTATTTCTATGTGATTCTTTGCAATAACAATTGGAGGAGATATATCAGGATAAAAGCTACTGATATAACAAATGGGCCGTGAAGATCTTGACTCGTGTACGCACAGCAAGTGAAAGTACATCTATTATTCAGTCTTGTAGCTGTCTAATGGCAGCTTACTGCTCTCTGAAGCATTCCCATATAAATTAGTCGGCAGACAAAATAAATGATCCAACAGACAAAGAAATATTGACAACCTGCATGTAAAATGACTATTAGGTGAGCACAGCAAGACTACATGGGCTACACTAATATAGAGAAATTCCACATCAGCTTATGAGCGCAACTAACGCTGGGTTCTTGTTTAGTTTAGTTTAGTTTAGTTTAGTTTAGTTTAGTTTCATGATGCAGCATGGAAACAGGTGCTTTGGCCCACCGAGCATGCTAACCATCAATCACCCGTTCACACTAGTTTTATGTTTTCCCACTTTCTCATTTACTCCCTGCACACTAGAGATAATTTACAGAAACCAATTAACTTACAAACCCGCACTTCTTCGGGACGTGGGAGGAAACCGAAGCATCCAGAGGAAACCCACGCCGTCAGATGGAGAGCGTGCAAACACCACAGACAGCAGCCGAGGTCAAGATCGAACCCGGGTCTCTGGTGCTGTGAGGCAGCGGCTCTACCAGCTTCTACAAACCTGTACGTCTTTGGAGTGTTGGAGGAAACCGGAGCACCCGGGTAAAATCCATGCGATCATAGGGAGAACGTACAAACTCTGTACAGACAGCACCCATAGCCAGGAAAGTATCTTTGTTTCAATACACATGACAATAATAAACCAATATCAATATCAAAAGAGAAATGGTTAACATTTCAGATTAAAGATGCTTTGTCAGCATTTCCAATGCCTTAGAAACATAGAAACATAGAAAATAGGTGCAGGAGGAGGCCATTCGGCCCTTCGAGCCAACACCGCCATTCATTGTGATCATGGCTGATCATCCCCTATCAATAACCCGTGCCTGCCTTCACCCCATGTCCCTTGACTCCACTAGCCCCTAGAGCTCTATCTAACTCTCTCTTAAATCCATCCAGTGACTTGGCCTACACTGCCCTCTGTGGCAGGGAATTCCATAAATTCACAACTCTCTGGGTGAAAATTTTTTTTCTCATCTCAGTCTTAAATGACCTCCCCTTTATTCTGACCTCCCCTTCAGTGTATCAATTTTCATGCAGCAGAGGTTTAACCTACTGTTCCGTTTTGTCTAGCATGGACAGGATGGGATGAATGGCCTTCCCTAAGTCAGAGATGTCTATGATGCTATGATCCCACAGCACCATAAATATCTTGTTGGCATCTGAGAAACTTTACCGCGTTTAAATTGAATGTTGCATTCCTGGCAATTACACTTCAAAGGTATATTTTTGGCTCCCAAGCATTATGACATGTAATTCAAATATAACACAGTTTTGAACGAAATTTCAAGAAGTGCAGGGCATACATCAATACAGAGGCTTTTATATTTGAATGGAGAAACAAGGAAGTGCAGATGCTGGAACCTTGAGCAAAACACAAAGTGCTGGAGTAACTCTGCGGGTCAAGCAGCATCTGTGGAGGACATGGATAGGCGATGTTTCAGGTCGACACCCACCTTCAGATTTCAGTTGAAGGGCCGAATGGCCTCCTCCTGCACCTATTTTCTATGTTTCTATCTATGTTTCTATGAAGAGTCCCAAACATCACCTATCCATGTCCTCCACAGATGCTGCTTGACTCGCTGAGTTACTCCAGCACTTTGTGTTTTGCTCAAGGTTCCAGCATCTGCACTTCCTTGTTTCTCCATTCAAATATAAAAGCCTCTGTATTGATGTATGCCCTGCACTTCTTGAAATTTCGTTCAAAACTTGCATGTTTGAATGACAGTAAAGGGCAATTGGATTGAATTGAATTGGTTTAAAAAAATGCAAACTGCTAAAAAGAGAAAAAAACTGTAAAGGCTGTAAACCAGATTGGTATATCATTAATTTGATGAAATTTAATTGTAGTTCTTAACACTGGGCTTTAAATCAGAGTGAAAGGATTTGTTTAGTGGAACATAACAGAATTACCTCTTCAGCTAAAAGCATGCCAAGGTTTACAAATATCTTTCATTTAACTCATATTCAGGATGTGGGATTCCTGGGATTCCTGAGAGGCATTTTTATTGTAGAAACATGGAACTGCAGATGCTGGTTTATCAAGGAAAGGCACAAATTGCTGAAGTAACTCAGCGGGTCAGACAGCAAGCATGGAGAACATGGATTGCTCGATGTTCCAGCATCTGTAGTTCTTTGTTCCTCCATTCAAATATATAAGCTTCTATATTGATGTAGGCCCTATATTGGGTTGGTACCCTTGTTTAAACATCAGGATGTGGCCAAAGTGAAACGTCACCAATCCATGTCCTCCAGAGATGCGACCTGACCCGACTTTGTGTCAGAGCCATTTTTATTGTTCACCCCTGTTTGCCCAGATAAGCTAATTTTTTGTTATGTATTCAATGTTTGGAATGTTGCTGGTTTGTTGCAGACTTTATTACACTACCCTAACTGTCCCTTGGGAGGGTCAAGAGTATTTAATTGGCACATGTACCAAAATGGAACATTGAACGGTGGCGATGAACCAACGTCTTGATTTGTTGCAGTGTTTCTGAAGGCACTTTTCTTGCAACATTGTTGAAGTGACCGCTCCAGGGTTTAAAGCCAGAAGCAAGAAAGGACCAGAGATATATTTCCAAGCCTGAGTGTGTGTGAGAATGGCGAACACTAGATAGTGTGAGGAGGATACATGCACTTACACAAATTCACGTTACTGAATCTTTTCCTAGATTTGTTAATTTTACAGCATCTGAACCGCACTGACAAGGCCAAGACTCCTTGCTTCCCCCATTGAGAGGGTTAATGTAACAGACATTTTTGAGAGACTTTTGCTTCTAAAAAATGTCACTCCAGAGGTTTGCATCTGGGGAAATGTAGGGAGAGGGTGAGCAGGCTAGGACTCTACACCTTGGAGTGCAGAAGGATGAGGGGAGCTCTTATAGAGGCATACAAAGTCATGAGAGGAACAGATCAGGTAAAAGCACAGTTTCTTGTCCAGAATCGAGAACTAGAGGACATGGGTTTAAGGTGAAGGGGGAAAGATTTAATAGGAACCTAAGAAGTAACATTTTTACACTAAGGGTGGTAGGTGTATGGAACAAGCTGCCAGAGGAGGGAGCTGAGGCAATGTTTAAGAAACATTTGGATTCTACATGGATAGGATTGGTTTAGAGGGAGATGGACCAAACGCCAGCAGGTGGGACTGGTGCAGATGGGACATGTTGGTCAGTGTGAGCAGGTTGGGATGATGGGTCTGTTTCCACGCTATATGATTCTCTGACTCTTTGAATCTATGTGAAGTTGCATGTTGGCAAGACTAAGTAACCACAGTAGAGGTCACCCCTAAAGGATATTGGCAAACTGGAAAGATTTTTAAAACAATCTAGTAGCATAGCAGAAAGGCCTAAATAAAGTGGACGTGGAGAGGATGTTTCCACAAGAGGGGGTCTAGGACCAGAGGGCACAGCCTCTGAATAAAAGGACGTACTTTTAAAATGAGGAGATGAGGAATTTCTTCAGCAAAGGGGTGGTGAATCTGGGGAATTCATTGACACAGACAAAGGTGGAGGTCATCACTGAGCATTTTTAAAGTGGGGATTGTTAGTTTCTTGACTAGTAAGGGTGTCAAAGGTTATGGGGAGAAGGCAGAGGAACGGGATTGAGAGGGAAAGATAGATCAGCCATGATTGAATGGTGGGGCACTCAATAGGCCAAATGGCCTAATTCTGCTCCTATGCCTCATGAACTTGCAGGTGGTGGTGTGTGTGTGTGAAGCACCTTGCCCTTCCTGGTGATAGAGGTTATGGATTTGAGAGTGGAGTGTGTGAGTGATTGACACTTTATAAAAGGTACTCACTGCAGCCCTGTGTACTGGAGGTGAAGGCAATTAATATTTCAAGTAGTGGATGGGATGCCAACCACAACCTTGGGCTGGGTGGATGTTTAGCTTCTTGAGAGTCATTGGAGCTGCACTGATCCAGCACCTGGTTCGTCCCTTCATTTGGGAGTTGAGTATTGTGGGGCTGAAGGTGTGTTTAAACAAGACTAGGTATTACATTACTGTTGTACACAAAATGCTGGAGTAACTCAGCGGGTCAGGCAGTATCTCTGTAGAACATGGATAGGTGACGTATCGGATCGAGACCCTTCCTCAGACTGCAATACTGCTCCTTAGTTTCTTTCTGAAGGACTGTAATGCAGCAGTCAAAGGTTATGGGGAGAATGCAGGAAGAATGGGGTTGAGAGGGAAAAATAGATTAGGCATGATTGAATGGCAGAGCAGACTCGATGGGCCCGATTGGTCTAATTCTGCTCCTATGTCTTATGGCCTTTTGGTAAATCAGATATCTTAAATGGTCACCTTTACTATCAAATGTACTTTTTAATCTGAATTTGAAAGTTAGGAGTATGATGACAAGATTTTTTATGTGGTGGGTAGTAGTAAGGGTTGGGCTTTTAGGGGATGCTTTTGGTAAAGCTTAGTGATTCAATATGCAGTGCTTTGCTATAGAAGAGCAGCATGTAAAAGTCAGCACCTTCAGGATCAAGTGAATTTGATGAGTACATGAAGCAGAAAATAAAGATAGAGGTGGAATTGGAAGAACAAGTACAAATAATGGCAACTTTCTACATTGTTTGATTCTGAACACAAATTTTTACACCAAGATGGCAGCACCGTGTAGAGCCGCTGCCTTCCAGTGCCAGAGACCCAGCATCAATCTTAATCTCGGGTGCTGTCTGTGTGGAGTTTGCACGTTCTCCCGGTGACCTGCACGGGTTTCCTCCGAGTGCTCCAGTTTCCTCCCACACAGGGCCGGCCTTAGGAAGTGCGGGGCCCAATTGGGAACAGTTTTCATAGAAATAGAAATATATAAATATAAATGTCATAGTCAGGCACGTGTCGTGAGTAATATGACAATCAGTCAGCTTTTAAAAAATCTTAAACCACACATGCGCAGATTGTTCTCATCCCGGTAAAAATAAAAATTAAAAATAAATAAAGTAACAATTCAATTTGCTCAAGGCTTCCAAATCTCCTTCTTTCTGAATTACTGAATGGGTGGGGGGTGTAGGGTGACGGCAGGTGGAAAAATGGTGGGGAAAACGGAAGCACACCGGGACAAGTTGAATCAGTTGTCATCTTATTGAATAACTATACTAGTTCAAGTGACCAATTAGGGGGAGAGTTCCTTTCACAGCGTGTGGGGAGTCTAGCCAGGGGTAAAGTTGCAGGGAGGGCAGGAGCATTGAGAAGGAGGGGGTCGGGGTTCAGGCCAGTTACCCACTCATTCACCGCTGCCGCGGCGCCCCGGGCGCGGAGCCACCGAATTGTGGCCGGGGAGGGAAGCAGCTCGCGTGGCTACGAGCGGCCGCCATCACCGGACAGAGGAACCGACTGCCATCTCAGCACCTTCTGCCGGCCCGCTCACCTCTGGCAGTGCTCTCCGTCTGAACAGTGAGGGGACCAGCTTAAGAGCAAAGATCATAGAGCGGAGTGGGTCAGCGGGTGATGTATAACATCACTGCGGGCGGTGAAGCTTACTCCTGTGTCAGCGCGAACAAGGGATCAATTGAGGTTACTTGCCATATGGAGTAAGCTCCACCGCCCGCTGTCCTGTTATCCTTCACCCGCTGACCCGCTCTTGAGCTGGATGCTGGCATGATCCCCGACCCCCTCCTTCTCAATGCTCCTGCCCCCCCCCCCGCAACTTTACCCCTGGACAGACTACCCACACGCTCTGAAAGGAACTCCCCCCGCCCCGCCCCGCCCCCTCCAGCAGCGCTTTCCTTTTACAGCCGCTTCCCACTTTACAGCCGCTTCCCATCAGCTGCTAGCAATGAGGGATAGAATTGGCTATATCTCAGTACAGCAACGTCGTTCTTGATGTTGCTGTACTGAGGGATAACGAAGTCTATCTTTCTTGGCTAACAACCTAACCTTCAGCCTCCAAGATGCAGGTACATTTTCTAGCAATGTTACAAATTTTGAGATTTAAAAAATCAAGTCTGCAATTTATCCCATCAGATAAAGCATAAAAAGAAGTTTAATTTGACACCTAATTCACTTTCATATCTTCAGTATTAAAAAAGTTATGGCCATTTTCATACTCGGAAATTAGCATCGTTCCCTATTGCTTTTCCATTGACTTAACACAAAAGCTGTGATCGAGGACAGTCAAAAGCCCATAACTTTCTTAAAAATCAGGAGAACTGAATTAAATTTTCAGTTATTATAGATTGAAGCATTCTGAAACAAATATAAAACATCTTACTTGGATGATCTGAAATTAAAGCATATAATTAGTTAATCACCTAATTGTAACTAATTACAAAATTGACCGTTATGACGGAAATAGTGATAAACAGCCAGTCTGCCTTGAAAATACAAAAATGTGATATTCTCAAGATCAGAACTTTAATATTATTATATTATATGCTGTAAGTCCGTAACAGATAGGAAAATAATTACAATTTCTAGCAATAATTTAAGAGAGAGTTGGATAGAGCTCTAGGGGCTAGTGGAATCAAGGGATATGGGGAGAAGGCATGCACGGGTTATTGATTGGGGATGATCAGCCATGATCGCAATGAATGGCGGTGCTGGCTCGAAGGGCCGAATGGCCTCCTCCTTTATGGAGAAAATTAAGAATGTCCTGTAGATTCCATTTCTTAAGAAAAGGATAATTTTTAAAAATAGCCTAAGTATCCATAACAAACCAATCCCATTCACACAAGAATATAACATTATTTTTAAATCTCACGTTCATTAATTTATACGCCAGATCAGTGATGGAAATAGGTTTTAGGAACTAGGGGTACGCTAAGTTCCGTGAGGCTGAGGTTGGGAAGGAAGGGGGTGAGGGGGGGGGGGGGGGGGTAGATGCTATAAGCCCCCCATGAGAAATGTTATCTATCTCTGAAATTGAAGATAGACAAAAGCTGGAGTAGCTCAGCAGGACAGGCAGCGCAGCAACTCTGGAGAGAAGACCCTTCTTCAGATTGAACTGAACTTTCGGCGGTGAGAGTACTTGTGATTGTCTGAAGAAGGGTCTCGACCAGAAACGCAACCCTCTCCCCAGAGCCCCTGCCCGTCCCGCTGAGTCACCACAGACAGGGAGTTGAAGGTAGACACAGGGAGGGTCCACTTTCAACTTCAGAGCCAAACAAACAACACAAAGTGCTGGGGGAACTCAGCGGGCAAGGCAGCACCTGCGAGGGAACATATCACTTATTTTCACGAGCATTTCTAAACGTAGTTTCCAGTGACCATATGACGAAGTAACTAGGAGTGCCAGTAATACACAATGCACCACGTCTGAGGCAGGGTGTCCAACTGTGGAGGTAATGTTCACCGAAAACATTTATTATAAACGTGGAAACAACATACAAGGAAGGTTCCAAGGGTCACTCGGCCGAATAACGCTAGGCTACAGATAGACACAAAAATCTGGAGTAACTCAACCGGACAGGCAGCATCCCCGGAGAGAAGGAATGGACAACGCTTGGCTATGGCAGCTTTCGGTCTCGTGAGTGTTATTAATATTGACCTTGGTCAAAAAAGCTGAAACAGGGCAGTTAACTAACTTTAAAATCTCCAGTATTGCACGGCACCACATACGGACATGGTTCCGTGTATCACAGAGAGACAAGACCACTGGAGATTTTTTTATTTTTATAATTGGGTCTTGTGTTAATATTTCTAATAACATAACAAATACAAGAAATGTATGCCAAGGCAAGCCCATTACGGCAGCCCATTGTTCGAACACGTACGGCAGCTGTCAAATGCACCACTCTCCTTCCACCAGCACCCTGCCTCCACAGTCTAACTTTGATTTTCCAGCATCTGCAGTTCCTTCTTAAACACTGTATCACTTATCAGGAGCCGCCACGGGCCAGGACTCCCCCCCCAACAGAAAGGAACCGCAGATGCAGCCGTCACCACAAAACGTCTAAGAAGGAACTGCAGATGCTGGAAAATCGAAGGTAGACAAAAATGCTGGAGAAACTCAGCAGGTGAGGCAGCATCTATGGAGAGAAGGAAATAGCCAACTTTTCGGGCCAGGTCTGAAGAAGGGTTTCGACCTGAAACGTAGCATAACGCGGGGCCCCCCTTAGGTGCGGGGCCCAATTGGGAGAAATCGGTCCAATCGGCTTAAGGCCGGCCCTGCTCCCACATTCCAAAGACATATAGGTTTCTAGGCTAATTGGCTTGGTATAAATATAAAGTGTCTCTAGAGTGTGTACGATCGTGTTAGTGTGCGGGGATCGCTGGTTCACGCGGACTCAGTCGGCAGAAGGGCCTGTTTCTGCGCTGTATCTCTAAACTAAACTAATTATATTCTGCACTCAAGTTAGTTTTCCCTTTGTATTTGTGATTGGCTTGACTATACTCATGCTGGGTTGACTGGATAGGACTCAAAAAAATCAAGAAGATTAGTCAAACATGACCTACCAGGCACAAATCCATGTTGGCTGTTCCTAATCAGACTCTGTTTATCCAGATGATTATATATATTATCTCTAGGTATCCTTTCCATTAATTTTCCCACCACTGACGTCAAACTAACAGGTCTATAATTGCTAGGTTTACTCTTAGAACCTTTTTTAAACAATGGAACAACATGCGCAGTACGCCAATCCTCCAGCACCATTCCCGTTTCTAATGACATTTGAAATATTTCTGTCATAGCCCCTGCTATTTCAACACTAACTTCCCTTAATGTCCTAGGGAATATCCTGTCAGGACCTGGAGACTTATTGACTTTCATATTTTTCAAAAGTGTCAGTACTTCCTCTTCTTTGATCCTCATAGTTTCCATAGCTACCCTACTTGTTTCCCTTACCTCACATAATTCAATATCCTTCTCCTTGGTGAATACCGAAGAAAAGAAATTGTTCAAATAGGTATAAACCAGCATCTGCACTTCCTTGTTTCTCAATGATTCCAACCATGTTCCAATTGATCCTAACATGTTGGTTGGTTCTGATCCCTGATTAATTGTGGGCACTGCATTCATTGTTCACGTCTGTTAATTGCTGTACAGACAGTTTAGTTCTTTTTTTTTAAAGATTTCCTTTCACTTTCTGCTTAATTATTACTTTGGAGCCCTGCCTGAGACCTGGCCTATCGACAGCACTAGAAAAATATCACCAACACTGTTGCTGCAAACCTCACAGAAATGTTGCCTGGACTAGAGGGTTTGAGTTATAAAGAAAGACCAGCTAAGCTGCAAATGTTTTCCCTGGAGCAAAGGAGGCTGAGGAGTGACCTTTCTGTCCAGGGCCTCCTCCATTGTCAGAGTGAGGCCACACAAAATTTGGAGGAACAGCACCTCATATTTCGCTTGGGCAGCTTACAACCCAGTGGTATGAGATATTAACTTCTCTGACTTCAAGTAACCCTTGCATCCCCTCTCTCTCTCCGTCCCTCCCCCACTCTAGTCTTTGTACTAATTTCACTGTTGCCCTGCTGCGTTTCACTGTCTATATCACTCATCACCTTCCCCATCGTCACCAATGGATCATTGTGGGCTACACCTTTCCATGATCATCACTGCTTTATGCATATCTTTCATTCATTCGTTCTATATGCATTCCACACCTTTTGTGTCCCTCTCTCCCGTCTCTCAGTCTGAAGAAGGGCTTTGACCTGAAACATCATCTATTCTTTTTCCCCAGAGATGCTGCCTGACCCGTTGAGTTACTCCAGCATTTTGTGTCTATCTTCAGTGACCTTATAGAGTTCTATAATATTATGAGATGCATACTTGACCATGGAGAGATAATCCCAGCTTTTACCCAGGGTAGGGGAGTCTAAAATTAGAGGGCCTAGATTTAAGGTGAGAGGGGAAAGATTTAAAGGAGGTCTGAAGAAGAAATGTTTCACTCAAGAGTGTGGGAGGTATTGGAATAAGCTGCCAGAGGAAGTGGTAGAGGCAGATGTAATTATAATGTTTAAAAGGCATTTGACAGGTACACGGGTTGAAAAGGTTTGGAAGGACATGGGCCAGTTGCAGGCAAATGGAATTAGCGTTGATAGGCATCTTGGTCATGTGGGCAAGTTGAACCTAAGGGCCTGTTTCCATGTGTAGGAAGGAACTGCAGATGCTGGTTTAAACCAAAAATAGACACAAAATGCTGGAGTAACTCAGACAGGCAGCATCTCTGGAGAGAAAGAATGTGTGATGTTTTGTGTCATGCTGTCGTGCTGTTTCCATGCTGTATGTCTTTATGAATCTATGAATCTAAATCTTCTAAATTCACCAGGTGGATGCGAGGATCGGGCTGCCAGAGGAGGTAGTTGAGGCAGGGTCTATCCCAACATTTTAGAAACAGTTAGACAGGTACATGGATAGGACAGGTTTGGAGGGATATGGACCAATCGCGGGCAGGTGGGACTAGTATAACTGGGACATGTTGGCCAGTGTGGGCAAGTTGGGCCGAAGGGCCTGTTTCCATACTGCACCATTCTATGACTCTAAGTATAAGTGAACCAACCTGCCCAGCACTGAGGCACTAGATACCCTGCTAGCTCTGATGGGAAGACTGAATTGTTCGTATTCCTGACACCAGACTCTCAAAAATGACACACTACTTTAAACACTGTTACGGGAGGCTAGAGAAAATAATTACAGGGACTCTTGCTAGGATATATGATCCATCATTAGACACACGTGCAGTGCTGGACGACTGGCCGGTGGCTAATGCCTCTTTTTAAGAAGGATTGTCTGTGAACTTTAGACTAGAGAGCTGAACATCTGTGATAATCAAGTTAATGGTGAGGATTCTGGTGAGGGCAAGATATACATACAATTAGGAATAGATAGATAGCATGGTTTTGTTTGTGGGAGATTGTGTCTTCCGAATCTACATTTTTTGAAGAAGAAACCATAATGTTGATGAGGCCAAAGCCAAAGACGTTATGTACATAAACTTCTGCTCTGGAAGGTTAGATCACATGGGCTCCAGGGAGAGCTAGCCTACTGGACGGAGAATTGGCTTCATGGAAGGAAGCAGGGGGTGATGGGGGAAGGTTGCATTTTGGACTGGAGGCCTGTGACTAGTGAGGTTTGTACAGACACATGGATAGGAAAGGTTTAGAGGGATATCGGCCAAACACAGGAAGGTGGGACTAGCGTAAATAGAGCACCTAGTTCATCATGGGAAAGTTGGGCCGAAAGTTTACGAGCTGTATGACTCAATGAGAAGAGATTACTCCAGGTAGACACGAAGAAAGCTTCAAGAACAAGCTCAAAGACTTCTTGATAAGTGACGTCCTTCATTGGGACGGCATGGTAGCGCTGCGGTAGAGCTGCTGCCTCAAAGCACCAGAGACCCAGGTTCGATCCTGACCATGGGTGCTGGCTGCATGGAGTTGTACGTTTCCCCAGTGACCAAGCGGGTTTTCTTCGCGTACTCCGGTTTCCTCCCATATTCCAAAGACGTGCAGGTTTGCTGGTTAATTGGTTTCTGTAAATTGTTGCTCGATTGTAGGATAGAACTAGTGTATGGATAATCGTTGGATGGTGCAGAAGGGCCTGGTCCTACGCAGTATCTCTAAACTAAATTAAAGTGCATTCACTCAGTTGCCTGGCATGTAGCATTTCAGTTACAAACTGAGACCATCGTTAAACAATAATATTTTACTATAGCTTGGAAAGGAGAAAATAATTGATTAGTGTTTTAGATCATAGCCTGAGATTAAGCACCGTTTACAAAATGCACTGCAGTTATCAGCCCAGCTACACCGATCCAACTTCCAGCAAACAGTAAGAAGTTAGACACAAAATGCTGGAGTCAGGCAGCATCTCTGGAGAGAAGGAATGGGCGACGTTTCGGGTCGAGACCCTTCTTCAGACGGAATTACTCCAGCATTTTGTGCCTACCTTCAATTTAAACCAGCATCTGGAGTTCATTCTTACGCAAACAGTAGGAAGTGTTGGGCCCCACGCCTGAATAAAGATGTGCTGCCGGTGGAGAAGGTCCTGAGAAGGTTTACAAGAATGATCCTAGGAATTATTGGGTTAACGTATGGTGAGCATTTGACGGCACTGGGCCTGTAGAGTCCATAGCCTCAGAATAAAAGGATTTCCTTTTAGAACAGAGATCAGAAGGAATTTCTATAGTCAGAGGGTGGTGAATCTGTGGAATTCATTGCCACAGAAGGCTCTGGCCTAGCCATTGGGTATTTTTTATGGCGGAGATTGACAGATTCTTGATTTGTGCGGGTGTCAATGTGGCTGAGAGGGAAAGTTAGATCAGCCATGATTGAATGCCAGAGTAGACTTGATGGGCTGAATGGCTTAATTCCGCTCCTGGTTCACAGGAGTACCACTGCCTGCAGGATCCCTTCCACACCACACGCTAAGATGAGATGGAAATATATCACCGTCCATTCATCATCGCTAGGTCTCAAAACTCCCTCTGTCCTTCACCAGTAGAAGCACAGCAGCTTACCAATAATTAGGGATGAACGATAAACACTGTCCTTCTAGTTCAAGGTCAAGTTCAAGTTCAACGTCATATGGAACATGGATTTTAAAATAATTCTTCTTTGTGCTGAACACTTTTGACTTTTAGAGTTACAGCGCAGAAACAGGCCCTTCGGCCGACTGAGTCTGCGACAACCATCGATCCCTACACACTAGCACTATCCTACATACTAGGGACAATTTACAATTTTACTGGAGTCATTTAACCTACAAACCTGTATGTCTTTGGAGTGTGGGTGGATACCGGAGGACCCAGAAAAAACCCACGCATTTACAAGTGGGACATACAAACTCCGTACACACAGCACCCGTAGTCAGGATTGAATCCAGTTCTCTGGGTGCTGTAAAGGAACAACTCTACAGCTGTAATCTTACTTTTGACACATTACTACCTGCACTATCTCCACGGCACAGTGAAGCAGTTGGTAGAACCGCTGCATCGCTATGCCAGGAACCCGGGCTCGATCCTGACCTCATGTGCTGTCTGCGTGGAGTTTGCATGTTCTCACTGTGACTGCGTGGGTTTCCTTCGGGTGCTCCGGTTTCATCCAACATCCCAAAGATGTGCGGATTTGTAGGTTAATTGTCTTCTGTAAAATTGCTTACAGTGTGCAAGGAGCAGATGGGTAAGTGGGATAGCATTGATACAAATACATCTATAGATGCTCCTGAACACATCATCAGTGATGTAACCTGGGGTCATTGGGTGTTTCGGGTCTTACAACATCAGACACCCTCACCCAGGCGACCCAGCCGTGGTTGATCAGACCACGACTTGTGTTCAGGTGGCATTCGCTCCTCTCCATGGACCTTCTCTCCTGATCCAGAGCCATCTCGAGGCCTTTCTCCGCTGCCTCTGTGGTGTTCTTAATGGCCCTTCTCCTCGCCACTCTGTTTATGCCCAGTGCACTCAAGGCTTTGTAGAGCGATTGCCCTGCAAAACCTCTGCAGCCAACCTCGATGGGCATACACCTTGCCTTCCAGCCCTGCTTGCGGCAATCTATGACCAGCTCTTCATATTTGGTCATCTTGGAGGATATCTGGCCTCAGGATGGTCGTGGCATTGTGCTGTAGAAACTTCAGCTGTTTCACCAGGTCTACGGAAAGCTGCCAGTCCTGCGCAGTCGCCAGGATTCCTGACTGATTCCTGGCTGCTGTGGTTCTTGGCAGCTGCACTCCGGCCTTCACTGGGCCGTGCTCGTCTGCAGCTGCTGATTCCCATGCTGATGGCTTCTGCAATGAGTATAAGAACCTGGTCATGACGCCAGGTGTACCGGCCCTGCCCAAGAGCCTTTGGGCAACAGCTCAGGATGTGTTCCAACGTCCCCTTGCCTAAGCATTGCGGGCAATCTGGAGATTCCGCTTTGCCCCAGATGAAGTGGTTCGATGGGCTGGGCAGGACATCATACACTGCCTGGACCAGGAACTTGATGCGCTGTGGTTCAGCCTGCCAGAGCTCAGTCCATGTGACTTTTCGGTCCATGGCTTGCTTCCACCTTGTCCAGGCTCCCTGCTGCCTCAATCCAACTGCTCAGGAACACCTCTCCTCCTCCACCACTGCCCTCACTTCCTCCTGGACCTGCCTGCTCCTCTCCTTCCCCTTGGCCTTGTCAAGCTGGGGAGATGGGAAGATTCCCAGGCCAGCTCTTCCCCGAGTCATTGCTCCCACCAGGACTCTGTGGCGTCTCCGAGACTCCGCTTGCAGCACAGCTTCGCCGGCTCTCCACTTCCTCCCAGTTTTCACTTCCACCCCTGCCTGAGCCACCTTGGGGTCGCTGGAGTCCCTGTACAGCATCACCTCTCTGGCCCGAGTCACCTTAAACTCCTCCTCCAGGGACTTCAGGGGCAGCTGGAGCTTGGTGTTATTTCCGTAAAGGGCGATGCTGCTAAGGCTGCTGGGCAGTCCCAGCCACCTCCTGAGAAAGCTGCTGACTTTCCTCTCCAATCTCTCTACGATGGATATTGGGACTTCGTAGACAAGCAGTGGCCAGAGTATCCTTGGTAGGATACCATGCTGGTAAATCCATGCCTTGAACTTGCCGGGAAGCCCCGACCGGTCCACTGCTCTCAACCAGCTCTCCAGCTCCTGACAGGTTGCCTGGACAGATGCTGTATCCTTCAGGCTGCTGTTAAACACCTTGCCAAGACTCTTCACTGGCCTTTCGGAGACAGTTGGGATTGGTGTCCCTTCGATGTTGAAGCAGAACCTGTCCATGACTTTGCCCTTCTTCAGCACCAGTGACCTTGATTTTCCTGGCTTAAACCTCATCCTTGCCCATCCAATCAGCTTCTCCAACCCCTGCAGGATCCACCTGCCTCCTGGCACTGACTCAGTGGTGACAGTCAGGTCATCCATGAAGGCTCTGATTGGTGGTTGGCGCACATAGAACTAGTGTGAATGGGTGATCGATGGTCAGTGTGGACTCGATGGGCCGGAGAGCCTGTTTCCAAGCTGCATCTCTAAACTTACATTGAAATATTCACTTTTCCCATCTGCTAAGTTTCAGACATTTGTTTTTGTCCTCACCACAAGTTTATAAGATGGTAAACAGAGGAACATTGTTGAGAGAGTCATGGAGTTATAGTCATACAGCATGGCAACAGGGCCTCCAATCCAACTTTCCCATGCCAACCATGATGCCCCATCTACACAAGTTCCACCTGCCTGCATTTGGCCCATAAACCCTCTAACCATTTCCTATCCATGCATCTGTTCAAATATCTTTTCAATACAGTTATCGTAACTGCCTCAACTAGCTCCTCTGGCAACTCATTCCATATGCCCACTCATACTGTGTGTGAAAAAGTTGCCCCACATTTTCCTATTAAACTTTCCCCTCTCAACTTAGTCCTCTGTCCTCTGGTTCTTGATTCCCCAAATCTTGGTGAAAGACTCTGTGCATTTACCCTATCCATTCCCCTCATGACCTTATTATATACCTCTATACACCTCTATATGATCACCCTTCATCCTCTTGTGCTCCTAGCCTGCCCAATCTCTTCCTGTAGCTCAGACCCTCAAGTACTGGCAACATCCTCATAAATCTTCTCTGAGCCCTTTCTAGGTTAATTTAAGGGCAATGCCACCACTGACCTTACAAACACTCTCCATCTCCTTCACTCTTCTCTTCTGATCTGTATCTTCCTCACAAACATGACTATTTCATTTAGGCTTTAACTTTAGTAAGTGCTGAAGAACAAGTCCAGAAGCAGTAAAACAATGTTATATTGTGGCTCCTGGAATGTATACAGTATTCATGATAGCAAGTGCTATCAATCAACAGTAAATTAAATATAGAATAATGGATACTTGGAAGCAATTGCAAGACTATAATCTAATCAAAGTATTAAGGCAATCTCATAAACCAATAAAGCAACAATCAAGTGATTAATAATGGCGCAAATATACAGGTAATTTTGTTGCTTTCTCTGGTATTTCCTGGTGTATGGCAAACATGAATTAAAGATTTTAAGGAAATTGGGGTACAGTGGAAGGCTATCACTGAAATCGGGCCCCAAGGCAGATAGATGCAGAAGTTCATAAGTTGTAGGAACAGTTAGGCCATTCTGCCCATCAAGCCTACTCCGCTATTCAATCATGGCTGATCTATCTCTCCCTCTCAACCCCATTCTTCAGCCTTCTCCCCATAACCTCTATACAACACTTCCCAGATCCCTACCATCAGGAATCTATCAATCACCACCTTAAAAGTATCTGTTGACTTGGCCTCCACAGAAGTCTGTGGCAATGAATTCCGCAGACTCACCGCTCTCTAACTACATAAATTCCTCCTCATCTCCTTTCAAAAGCTACGTCCTCTTATTCTGAGGCTATGCCCTCTGGTCCTAGACTCTCTCACCAGTGGAAACCATTGCCAAGTGCCAGTAAACCGTTCTCATTCTCTCCTACATGCTTTGAATGAATGAAAATATATAGGGCCTTGGTGAACTAACACTGCAGTACAATGTATAGTGTTGGAGACACAAGAGACTGGATTCTGGAATCTTGAGCAAAGGAACAAACTGCTGGATCATCACAGCAGTCCAGGGAGTCTCTGTGAGGGAAATGGACATACAACGTTTCACTAGGAACCCTTCTGCACAATAGTGAAGAATATCAATTCTCAATTCACTCAGTCAGAAGAAGGGTCCCGACCTGAAAATGGTCTGTCCATTTCCCTCTGTCAATCTGAGATGATAGTCATAGAGTCAGAGTTATACAGCATGGAAACAGCCCCTTCAGCCCAACATGTCCACGCCGACCAACATGTCCCATCTACACTAGTCCCACCTGCCAGCCATTGGCCCATATCTCTATAAGATCACCCATCATATTCCTGTGCTCCAAGGAATAGAGTCCCAGCCTGCTCAACCTCTCCATATAGCTCAGATCCACGAGTCCTGGCAACATCCACGTAAATCTTCTCTGAACCCTTTCCAATTTGACAACATCTTTCCTGTAATATGGTGCCCAGAAATGAACACAATACTCTAAATGTGGCCTCACTAACGTTTTAAGTAACTGCAACATGACCTCCCAACTTCTATACTCAAAAAGTAGGAAGGAACTGCAGATGCTAGTTACTCGGACAGATGAAGGCCAATGTGCCAAAAGCCTTTTTGACTACCCCATCTACCTGTGACACCACCTTCAAGGAACTATGTACCTGCACTCCTAGATCCCTCTGCTCTACAACACTCCCCAGAGCCCTACCATTCACTGTGTAGGTCCTGCCCATATGACTTATATCAGATGTGAAATAAATCAGATCTGACACAGTTGGGTGCAGATTAGAACACAGAATTATTTGCCTCTTGTGCACCCATCCAACACAAAGCAACCTCCCTTCCATTGTTCATTCCATCTACACTTCACTCTGCCTCGGCAAGGACAAGTTTCATCATGGTCACTCCCTCTTCCTTCCTCTCCCATCAGGCAAGAGGTACAGAAGTATGAAAACACACATTTCCAGATTCTTCCCAGCTGTTATCAGGCAACTGAACCATCCTATCAACAACTAGAGAGTGGTCCTGAGCTATTATCTAACTCATTGGAGACACTCTGACTATCTTTAATTAAACTTTACTGGACTTTTTACACTAAATGTTATTTCCTTTATCCTGTATCTGTACACTGTGGATAGCTCGATTGAAATCATGTATTGTCTTTCCATTGACTGGTTATCACACAACAAAAGCTTTTTCCTGTACCTTTGTTCACGTAACGACAAACTAAACCAAACTAAACTAAACTAAACTAAACTCCTTGTGTTCGTGTTCTCTAGAGATCCGATGAGTTATTCCAGCACCTTGTGTGTTCTTGTGATCCACCAGTTTTTTAATGTTTTCCCCTTCTATTATAGGGCGGTACAGTGATGCAGCCTTGTGGTTGTTTCTGCAGATACCAGTTTCGTATTTGCACAATCTTAAGCATTGGATTAAAATTCTGAATTTAAATTCTTATTCTCTAGGTAATTGGAATCGACCTGTGAATTACAATCCAGAAATAGTGACCATCGCTGTTTGTAACCCATACGATTGCACTCAAGTGCAGCTTTGGAGAGAACTGGAAGAGACAGATTGATACTGAATCCCAAAATATAATTAGTCACAAAGGAACTTGTGTGATTTCACAAGCACGTGGCTGCTGGAATGTAGCCACCAGCAACGCCTGCAGATGATCATTTCACCGTAAACCTCCCTCTTACAATGAAACTTCCTGTAAATCAGATCAGTATTAGCTCATTTCAGCTTCCTCAGAAGATTCAGGAGTAGGGACGTTTTGCATGTCTCTAACGACTCTTAAGGGCCTGTCCCACTTTCACGACCTAATTCACGACCTCTGCCGAGTTTGCCCTTGACTCATACTCGCAGCATGGTCGTCACGAGGTCGTAGGAGGTCGTAGGTAGGTCATTAGCAGGTCATGATGCTAATCATAGGTACTCGTGGCATCAAGTAGGGCGGGGCGTTTTTTCAACATGATGAAAAATGTCCACGTGTAAAAAAGGTCTTGAATTAGGTTGTGAAAGTGGGACAGGCCCTTTACCGATTTCCACACACACGCCATTGAAAGCATCCTATCAGGATGCATCACAACTTGGTTTGGCAACTGCTCTGCAAGAGGACTGCAAGAATTTTCAGAAAGTTATGGACTCAACCCAGTCCATCACGCAAACCGGCCTACCTCCCACCAACTCCATCGACACATTATGCTGCTTCAGGAGAGCAGCCAATATTATCAAGGACCACTTCCAAATGGTCATTCCATCTTCTCCCCTCTCTCATTATGCAGAAGATACAAAAGTTTGAAAGCACGTACCACCAGATTCATGAACAACCTCTTCCCCGCTGTTATCAGTCTACTCAACGGTCCTCTCACAAGTTACAAATGTAGTCCCGATCCACCTTGTTGTGGCCCTGCAATTTATTTTATCTGTAGTTGTAACACTATAGCCATCACAGCCATCAGGCTATTAAACTTGGCTCGGACTAAACTCTGAACATTAATAGCCCATTATCTGTTATTTGCACTTTATCAGTTTATTTATTCATGTATTTACGTATATAATGGTATATGGACACACTGATCTGTTTTGTAGTCAATGCCTACTATGTTCTGTTGTGCTGAAGCAAAGCAAGAATTTCATTGTCCTATCAGGGTTACATGACAATAAACTCTCTTGACTTGACTCTTGATATTTCTATTCTCTGTTTATTTTCTCATTGCCCTACCTGTTGTACTTGTGTATGGTTTAATTGTACTTATGTATGGTTTTATTTGCCTGGAAGGCAGGCAAAATAGTTTTTCACTGTATCTCGGTGCACATGACAATATTCCCTGATAAAGTGAGATAATTAAAGAAAAGAGAATATCTCATCTGCACTATCAGGACCAGATAGACCCAGGTCTGGCAGATGTGGTTTAACAACATGATTAAAGGTAAGAGGAGGAAGTTTTAAAGGGGATAAGAGGGGTAGGTTTTTTTCACCTTAGAGTGTGGTTGATATCTGGAACGGGCTACCAGAGGAGGTGGTGGAGTCAAATACAATTACTATGTTGATGCGGCATTTAGACAGACATTTAAATGGACAAGGACAGGAGGGATATGGTCCTAACGTGGGTAAATGAGATGAGTGTAGATGGGCAAAAAGGTCGGCATATACATAGACAATAGACAATAGGTGCAGGAGTGGCCATTTGGCCCTTTGAGCCAGCACCGCCATTCAATGTGATCATGGCTGATCATCCACAATCAGTACCCCGTTCCTGCCTTCTCCCCATATCCCCTGACTCCGCTATCTTTAAGAGCCCAATGGTGCTCTTAAAAAGAGTATATGGTGCTTTTCTTGGTTTGTGGGGGGGGGTCTAAAGCAAGGGATTGCAGCCTTGGGATTTGGTTTATGTTCTTTGGAAGCAAGATCAGAAGATATGTTTTCGCCCAGAGAAAGACGAACTTGCAGAATTGTCCAACAACACTAAACATTCAGTAAATCCCTCTCGCAGTGTAATCAGTGTTGCGGGGAACAGTTTGTGTGTGTGATATAGTGTTAGGCTTATTCATAATTCTGCTATTTTTTGTTTATGATTAATATGTCAATAAATTATAATTCTGTTAATTTTCTTTTTTTAATGTTTTTTTTTAATTGTCTTTTTTTTCAGGTTTAAATTTTTTTTTTTAAATGGCTCATGTGCTGTGTTTGTGTTGATTGTATTAAACACATTCTGTAATTCATTTGAACACACTGTTCACAACTGCGGTATTTGGTAAAATAATAGCAATATGGAGATTCCAGTTGCTCAGAGGATCTTTGGATAGGAGTGCGGAAACAGAAACCGGTTACGGAAATGGGGCCGAAGATTACCCATGAATCTGCCCATGACCCTACTACGTCTTTTGCATCGAGTGGGCTATCTTGCTTGCTATAGGATCTTTGGTGGTCAACAGTCTCAAAACAGGCTCAAACAACAAAGTATCTTATCCCTCCCCCACTCTAGTCGGTCCACTAGTTCCACTGTTTGCATCCTTGTATCCCTTCGTTATCACCTCTTCCCCACCCAACAATGGGGCATTATGGGCTCCACCCCTCCTTGGTTATCTGTTGCCGGACCCGATTTGTTCTGGCCTTTTCCTGCCACCAGTTCCCCCCCCCCCCCCCCCACCCCCTGCCTCTACTCTCAGTCTGAAGAAAGTTTCCAACCCAAAACGTCGCCCGTTCCTTTTTTCCAGAGATGCTGCCTGACCTGTGCTGAGTTACTCTGTGTTTAAGAAGGAACTGCAGATGCTGGAAAATCGAAGGTAGACAAAAATGCTGGAGAAACTCAGCGGATGAGGCAGCATCTATGGAGCGAAGGAAATAGGCAACGTTTCGGGTCGAAACCCGGAACGTTGCCTATTTCCTTCGCTCCATAGATGCTGCCTCACCCGCTGAGTTTCACCAGCATTTTTGTCCACCTGCTGAGTTACTCCAGCGCTTTATGTCTATCTTCAGTCTCAACCAGCATCTGCAGCTCCTTCCTACACAAGTATTGTACACTCTTGGCTTTAGCTGTCGTTTGATACGTGACTTGTAGATGCACAGCCCAACAAGGGACCAAGCAAAGGGAACACACTTTTTCTGACATTATGTTTTTTTTTGACGGCTTAAAATTGAAAACTCCTATTAAAATACAAGCCGCCGAGAGGAAGTTCTTTAGTAACTTGTCAGTTTCTTTGTTGAACTAAATTAAGGCGCATGTTGCAATCAAAAGCGCTTGACAACAGACCACAGACTGACAATAAATGTGCTTTTACTTTGCAGTGACCTTCAGGATTTTGATGTTAAGTGTATGAGGGAAGTGGAGAGCGGTGGAAAATTAAATTAAATGTGTGGGCTGCTGAGTAAAATCTAATCCCTGGAGCTCCATCACTGGGTGGTGAGTATAGCAGCAACCAGGAGTGCCGAGTGCACAGTGAGTGTTTATTTAACAGAGAATGCCATGTACTGGACACAATTATATATATTTTAAAATCTGGATGGAGAGGGTCCCTGAGGAAGGATTCCAACCCGACACAACACATCTCCATGTCTTCCACAGATACTGCCTAACCTGCTGAGTTACTCCAGCACTTTGGGTCTTTTTTTTGTGTGCAACTGCATCTGCCGATCCTTGTGTCATTATTTTCTTTGGGTTTTTTTTGACGGCTTAAAATTGAAAACTCCTATTAAAATCCAAGTCACTGAGAGGAAGTGACCCAGTGACACAGACTGATCATAAATGTGATTGTACTCTGCAGTGACCTTCAGGATTTTGATGTTAAGTGTACAAAATCATGAGGCGAGTCGAACAGGTAAATGTAGGGGAGTCAAGAACCAGAGGACATTGGTTTAAGATGAGGGGGGGAAAGATTTAATAGGAACCTGAGGGGTAAACTTTTCACACAAAGGGTGTGGTGGGTGTATGGAACGAGCTGCCGGAGGAGGTAGTTGAGGCAGGTACTATCACAACATTTAAGAAACATTTAGACAGCTACAGGGATAGGACAGGTTTAGAGAGATATGGGCTGAACGCAGGCAGGTGGGGCTAGCGAAGATGGGCATGTTGGTCATCGTGGGCAAGTTAGATGGTAGGGCCAGTTTCCACACTGTATGACTCTATGACTCTATGCTGGTTTACGCAAAAAAAACACAAAGTGCCAGAGTAACTCAGCGGGTCAGGCAGCATGGCTTTGACTTTCTATGACTCTAGAACTGCTGCCAAAGGCAGCCAACATCATCAAGGCCCCACATCATCCTGGCCACACACTCATCTCCCCGCTACCATCGGGCAGAAGGTACAGGAGCCTGAAATCTGTTACATCCAAGTTCAGGAACAGCTACTTCCCCACAGCCAACAGGCTATTAAACACGTCAACAAACAGACTCTGAACTGTAACTGCCTATTGCACTTTATCTGCTTATTTATGTGTATATTGAACCGAACTGTTCTGTATTTTTGCTTACAATATTCTGTGGTGCTGCAGCAAGCAAGAATTTCATTGTCCTATCTGGGACACAGGACAATAATGTCTCTTGACTTGTCTTGACTTGTTGGTTCAACCCTAACCTGTTTGTGTGGAGATTGTACGCTCGCCCTGTGACTGTGTGGGTTTCTTCTCCGCTGCTCCACGTTCCACAAACATCCTAAAGGCATGTAGGACAATCCGTTCAGACCACGTAGCCATAATCATGGGCCTCAGTCATTCCTTCCTCCCGCCTTTCAAATCGGGCAGAAGACACAAAAGCTATAAAGCACGTGCCACCAGATTTAAGAACAGATTCTACAGTATCGGTGCCTCCCTCCTGCCTCACACATTATTTAATTCCCTCCTCTCTCCTTGGATCACGATCTATGATCAAGGGCGGCACAATGGCGCAACTGTTGGAGCTGCTACCTCACAGCCCCAGAACCGCTGGTTCGCCCCTGATCTAAGGTGCCATCAGTGTGGAGTTTGCACGTTCTCCCTGTGACCGTGTGGGTTTCCTCCTGGTGCCCCACATCCCAAAGATGTGCAGGTTTGTAGGATAATTAACCTCTGTAAATTGTCCCTCATGTGTAGGACGTAGAATTAATGTGATCAATGCTCAGCATGGGTTCAGTGGTCCGAAGTGGGCCGAGTCCGCACCGACCAACTT